>NC_134020.1:42374250-42674250 GCF_040712315.1 Castanea sativa
AAGGGTATAGGCCCAAAGAGCTCAGAGAGGGTCAGAAATCTTGTTTCTAATGAGCTTACACGGTAAATGGCCCAAGATAATAAAATGATAAGGATGGATGAATTTATATGATGAACTTATCCTCGGACTCAAGACGAGGACTAGATTCTTATCTTTCTCCTCTCTTAAAGATTAATTACAAATATATAGTCTATAGTGTTTTCTCTTTCTATCTTTTGATCCCTCCCTTCTCCGAGACCTCCCCCCTTCTTATACTTCCTCTTTTCCTGATTTCTTGCTCTCCACATGTAGATTTAGATTGCTTCCCTTGATACGTGTCCCATCAACCTCTTCGTGAAGTCTTTAGATAATAGCTGTAAGGGTGAAAATCACTGTTTAGGTATCCCTTCCTCATTAATGCGGCCAGAGACTTAGGTGCAGAGTATTCAATTCAGTGGTAATAGCTTTCTCTGAGATATTTCCCAACTGTCCCTGCTCTCTATGCCCCCACGAAACATATCTTCACCCACAAGACCTCCTAAAAGATCCTTCTAGTCAACATGACGTACCACCTGACCCTTACCCGACTTATCTGAGGAGATACCCCTCCTCGGATTACTTCCATTAACCTCTTTTGCAACAGCTTGCTCGTGGGCCTTTAAGTTTAACATCATTATTACTATCAATTTGTCCTCAGACAGGTTAACATCCTCGGACACAGCCCATGGCCCAAAAACGTATATTGGGCCTTTTATCTTCACAATAGCCCTTCAAAACTCCATTTTTCTCTCCCTTCCGAAGAGAGAATTGGGGTTTTGATCTAACATAAAAACTTCCACACACTTCTCCAATTTCTACACGTGAGAATATCATTTCCCCCTATAACTGTTTTTGACGCTTCGAAGCCTGTGACACCCCATTAAATGCTCCAGGCAGCACCTGTCCTCCATGTTCAACGATGTGATGCAAATCAAACGGTCAGAATTTCTCCTTGAATTTTGAGCGGGATAACTCCCACTCAATCCCACCTCTCATATAAAACGTCTAGGAGATCACAATTCTCCCATTATTTCACAAACCAACTAGCCCTTAAGAATCCCTAACTTTCCTAAATCTCAAGAAGTTTCTGAAGAGTCATCTGTTCTTTCTCTCGTAAGTTTTCACGCTACTAGGTTCTTTTTCTCCTCGACCTCTTAATCTTTTCCCCCTTTTTCAAAATCTTCATTTTTATTTTGTTTAAATGGGTAGATTTAAAGACCTAGTAGACACTCCTATTGGTATGGAGGGCTTTCGAGCCAAATACTACATCCCCTCGGGAGATGGCTTGAGGTATTGTGCCCCAGATCAGATACTTACCCATAGGAAAGAAGGGGGAGTCGTCATTCCCATAATCGCATTCATAGAGGGAGGAATGACGCTTCCCATGGGGAGCGTAACCCGAGACTACTTGTATAACCATAGGTTGTGTCTGCACCAATGTGCACCTAATGTATTTAGAATCTTAGGTAGTGTCGACGCTCTAAATGAGCAGATGGGTTTGAGACTCACATGGCACGATATTGTCCATATGTATGAGTGTCACTCACTTGCTGACTCGGGGTATTACCTCAAGTTTAGGTCTAGCGTCGTTAGGCTTGTATCATGTCTTCCCAAATCTAACAAAGGCATGAAGGACAACTGCCTAATCACCTCAGGGGAGTGGCACGACAGTCTTCACTGCTCAGTCAAGGAGGGAGCACCAAGTGTGACTCCATAGGGTTAAGCCCCTTGGCACGGGGTTTAGTTCTTTTAGCTTTATCATTCATACTTTTGTTCTATATTAGTTTCCTTTTGGTTTAGAATTTTATTAGTCTGACCATGATTTGCTTCTCGGATGTTTTTGCAAATAAGCAACACGTAGCGCCCCGCTTAAGCTTAACCAACATCTAAGACCTCAACAGAGTTCTAAGGTCCAAGTTTGTAAGTGAAAACGGGCAACTGAAGGCAGTCCATCTCATCTTGGGCTTTGAACCATTATCGACCACCTTCCAAGATGTAGGCAATGCATCACAGTGGGTGACCGTAAGCGCCGAAGAATAGACATCTCTAAAGCAGGATTTCTTGCCTCATAAGATCTGCCCAACGAACCTCCTCTCCTCCTTCTCGCACGCCCAATAATAGCAGTCCCCCCTCTTGTACATCCCGAAGTAGCAGCTTCCAGGGAGGAATCTACCTCCTCACGCTTGTCTCTCTAGGAAGAAATAGACCAATTCCAACTCGAGAAAGAAAAAGAGAAGCGAATCAATCCAATCGACCTCTCAAACTCCAAGAATGAACCAAATAGATCAACAGCCCATTTTCCTCCTTTGATAATCACCGCGGTAGATAGCGAGACTGAGGAAGAATAAATGGCTTTGAATCCAAGGAAGGGTTTGAAGGATCTGATGGCTGCTAGGCAGAAAAGGTCATCATCCAAAGAGGCCCCTAAATCCCAATTGCCCCCCACTCTTCCTCCTTACCCTTCTCCTCCTACAACCACCACTAGCCGGCTTCCCATAATAGATTTAAAGAAGAAAAGGAAGGAGCAAGACGTAGAGGAAAGTGAGCTGGTCCTTCAAAAAGGGGCCAAGCAACAAAAGATAGCCAAGGACAAGTGGGTTGTTCCTGCAGATAATAGGGAAGAGACAGTTGTTCCTGCAGATAATAGGGAAGAGACAATTGCTCCTGAGGGACGTCAACAACGCATTTGGGCCCCCTAGCTGGAATTGGATAGGGCTGCTATCCCATTGAATGCCTCAATAAGGGAATTCCAAAGAGGGCATTCGGCCTACCTCGCCGAAGCTCTAGAGCAACCCCTCCTCTTCCCTAAAGACATGGACGCCCTAAAGCATATGAGGCAGTCAGACCTCTTCATGTTGCTGAAGAGGGACCTTGCTATGGTGAGTTTTTTCCATCACATTAAGTATATAAATGCTAAGACACACACACACACACACACACACACACACACACACACACACACACATATATATATATGGAAGCTCTATTATTCTTATGGAGGTCGTTCAGGATATATATATATATATATATATATATATATATATATATATATATATATATATGGAAGCTCTACTATTCTTATGCAGGTCATTCAGGAAGTTTTTATTTCTGAGGAGTGGATCAAGGACGCTAGGAAAGAGACCAATGCCTAGATCCAAGCCCACACTGAGACCATTAAATCCCTGAGGGCCGTGAAGGAAGAAAAATAAGAATTGGTTGATAAACTAGTTGCCAAGGAGAGGGCACAGAAGAATGCTGAATCTGGTATGGAGAGTGCTTAGAGACATACTGAAGATCAACGTAAACAGCTGCATCTTAAAGAGATAGATCTGGCCACTCAGAAACAGCTAGTTCTGGACCTCTAAGCCGATCTAGAGAAGGCTAAAGCCACCGCTCGGGTAGCCGAGGAAGCTACTGAGGCCGCTCGGCAAGCATCCTACAACCGTGGAGTAGAAGAAACTAAAGAGCTGGCCGAGGTATGCAGAGATTACTGCAAGGAAACTTGGGAGAAAGCCCTTAACCTTGCAGGGGTCACTGCTTCCTTAGATTGGAGGTAGCCTAGGAGTGTATACTACCCTCCCGACATCCGTGAAATCCCAATTGCCTTTACACTTTCCCCTGCCATTACTCAAGAATCCTCTAAACAGCCTCTGGCTACGCAGGGCATTCCTCCTCCCCCTAAGGCTTCAAAAGAATCCAACCAAGCTGGCAATCAAGGCCAAAAGGAGGGAGAGGACAAGGATAAGAGTAAGGGCAAGGGGCTCAAGCCTCCCTCAAAGACCAAGGAGGCTGCCAAGGCCAAAGATGCAGCGGCCAAGGTGAAGGAGGTAGAGCCAAATCCAAAGAGGTTGGGTCCCAGGGCGAGGATGTTGTTACCTCTCAGCCAAGCAAAAAAGAAGACCTTCCTCCTCCGACCAAAGCCTAGCTCCTAGGGTTTTATTTCTTTCGCGGCCATTTTTCCCTTTCTTTTGTAATTTTATCTTTATACCTTTTCCTTGAGGATGGCATTTTGTCCCTGTATGTAATGGGATTTTTTGTAAGCAAATTGCTCCTCCACAAGGCTCAAATTCATGAGAATTGCAAGTACTTTGTTCATGGTGTTTGTTTATGCTTGTACTCTTCCCTTGTGTAATTTCTGTTTTCCTTAGCATTCATTTAGTAGGATAGTGAGACACGCCCCATGTTAATATCTACATAAAAAAATAATACTAAAGCAAACATCTATAAATCCATAATTTCAATAAAACACACTTTCAACTCAATGATCCATACATCATCCACATCATTTCCTCTAAGCCTAAAGACTTTGAGGATGTAATCAAATATTGACTAGACAACATATATATATATATATATATATATATATATATATATATATATATATATATATATATAGTGCTAACAAATGCTTTAAATGATGCTTATGAACTCCAGTTTACCCAGATCAGTGTGGTCCGAGAAGCAAAATGTAACCAAAATCAATTTCCACACTTAGAAAAATAATAGAATATATCAATTTTTCTTAAGGCATGTGGTTTGAGGATCCAGGAAAAGCCAAATTTCTGTTTGATTCTTAGATATATAATTAAAGATATCAATTTTTCAGGGAATGTGGTCTAAGGAGCCAGGCATAGCCAAGGTTTTGTTTGATTCTTAGAGAAATAATGGAATATATCAATTTTCCCAAGGTATGTGGTCTGAGGAGTCAGGCATAGCCAATGTTCTGTTTGATTCTTAGAGAAATAATGGAAGATATCAATTTTTTCAAGATATGTGGTCCGAGGAGCTAGCCATAGCCAAGGTTCTGTTTGATTCTTAGAGAAATAATGGAAAATATCAATTTTTCCAAGGTATGTGGTCCAAGAAGCCAAGCATAGCCAAGGTTCTATTTAATTCTTAGATAAATAATGGAAGATATCAATTTTCCCAAGGTATGTGGTCCGAGGAGCTAGACATAGTCAAGGTTCTATTTGATTCTTAAAGACAATAAATGTAATGCGTAAAGTAATAGGCAATATATAACTAGAAAAACTTTCATTAATAATAATACCTTCGTAGGTTATTTACATTCCAAGGATGTGGTACAATAATTTCATCCAGATCTTCAAGATAATAAGCCCATATTCTAGCTACTAAGGTGATGCAATATGACCCTTCCTAGTTTGGCCCTAATTTTCCCCAAGCTGGATTTTTTGCAGTACCCAAAACTTTCCTCAACACCAAATCCCCTGGCACCAGTGGTCTTAGCTTCACATTCGAGTTATAACCCTATTTAAGCTTGTGCTAATAGTATGCTAGCTGAACCATAGCATTTGCCCTTTATTCTTCAACCAAGTCTAGACTTTTCTCTAACAATCTGTCATTGTTGCTTGGACTAAAAGAGCTCGTCCTCAGTGTTGGGAAACCTGTTTCAAGAGAAATTACTACCTCGGCCCCATAAGTCATTGAAAAAGGGGTTTCTCCTATGGACCTATGTGGTGTAGTCCTGTAGATCCAAAAGACATATGGCAGCTCTTCCACCTATCTCCCCTTAGCATCATCCAACCTCTTCTTAAGCCCATTAACTATTACCTTATTAACAGCCTCGACCTGCCCATTCCCTTACGGATAAGCCGGAGTGAAATATCTGTTTGTAATACCCAAATCATAGCAACATCTTCTAAAGGCCTTACTATCAAACTGAACGCCATCATCTGAGATAAGGGTATGAGGAATTCCAAATTAGGTGACAATATTTTTCTAAATAAATCTTCTTACGTCTAGATCCCTGATATTTTATAGTCGCTCAGCTTCAACCCATTTAGTAAAGTAATCCGTGCCGACTAGCAGAAATCTCCTATTCCTTGCTACCTTGGGGAAGGGTCTTACAATGTCCAAGCCCCATTAAGCGAAAGGCCAAGGACTGGATAGAGGATTAAGAACTCCTCCTAGTTGATGAATGTTGGGAGCAAACCTCTGACATTGGTCACACTTTTTTACATACTCTAGTGCTTCCTTCTGTATATTAGGCCACCAATATCCTTGGGTAAGGGCTCTATGAGACAAAGATCTTCCACCTATATGACTTCCACAAATCCCCTTATGCAATTCTTCTAGAAGCAGCTCTGTTGCTCCAAGATGCATACATAGCAGGTATGGTCCGGAAAAAGAGCGCTTGTACAACTTTTAATCCTTGGACAGCCAAAACCGAGGAGCCTTCTTACGTATTTTGTTAGCCTCAGATTTTTCTTCAGGTAAGATATTCTCTTCAAGATACAGCACAACAGGGTCCATCCAGCTAGGTCCCACTTTGATCTGATGAACACAAACTACATCTACATTCATGTTAGTAGGCGTATGCAAATCTTCCACTAAAATAACCCAAGGTAAACTCTATGTCGAGGATGTTGCTAGGGTGGCTAGAGAGTCGGCATAAGTGTTCCTGTTTCTTGAGATTTGCACTAAAGTGAAAGATTCAAAATTTGATTGCAAATGTCTAACCTAACTTAAATATTCCTGCATCCTCGGATCTCTGGCTTCTAGCTCCCCTTCCACCTGGCCTACAACCAACCTTAAGTCTTAGAACATTTCCACGTTCTTCCCTCCCATTTTTTGAACCATGGTCATCCCTATTAGCAGAGCTTTATACTCGGCTTCATTATTTGTGGCCGAAAAACTCATTCTCAAGGACTTTTCAATGACGATCTTATCTAGACATATTATAACTAGCCCCACTCCAGATCCTCTTTGATTTACCGCACCATCCATGTACACCTTCCAAGATAAAGATTCCTTCAAAGAGATCATGCCAACTGATTTTTCATCCATGTTTGATCTCTTCGTATGTTCTTCTAATAAGGGGTCAACGAACTCAGCCACCAAGTCAGCAAGGACCTGGCCTTTCACAGAGGTGCATGGCATGTACTTTATATCAAAAGCCCCCAAAATTGTTTTCCACTTGGCAATCTTTCCCGTATAATCAGCACTCCAAAGTAGAGACCTAAGTGGGAGTTAGGTTAGGACCACAACTGTGTGAGACTGGAAGTAATAGGGAAGTTCTCGCGTGGCATGTACCACTGCCAAAATAGCTTTTTCCAGTGGTAAGTAGCAGATCTCAACTTCGTGCGATAACTTACTTACATATTAGACTAGCCTCTGAACACCGTTGTCAACCCTTATTAGTACCAAACTGACAGCATGAGAAACTACAATGATATAAGCAAACAATACCTCATCTACCTCAGGCCTAGACATAATAGGTGGCCAAGAAAAATATTCTTTAAACTGTTTAAAAGCCAAAGCACACTCCTCAATCCATTCAAATCCCTTCCATTATTCAGCAACTAGAAGAAAGGTCTGTATCTGTCCGTGGACCGAGAAATAAATTGATTCAAAGCAGCCATCAGTCTTGTCAATCTCTGAACTTCCTTAGGATTACAAGGTGGCTACAAGCTGTTTATTGCTTTAACTTGATCAGGATTAACTTCGATTCCACAATGTGTAACCATGAATTCCAAAAATTTATCAAATCCCATGCCAAAATAGCATTTGGAAGCATTTAGGCGCAACTTATACTTCCTTAGTGTCTCAAAGATGTTTTCAAGATTCCCAATATGCTCGGACTCCACCTTACTCTTTACCACCATGTGATCTACATAAACTTTAATGCTTTTCCCCAACTACAACTCGAACATCCTGATCATCATCCTCTGGTAAGTAGCCCCTGCATTCTTCAAACCGAAAGGCATTACCTTATAATGGAGTGACAAAGGTTGTTTTCTCTTGATCATCCAAATTCAAACGTATTTGGTAATAACCTTGAAAAGCATCTAAAAACTCATCCGAAGATGCCCAGCCGTGGCATCCACCAACTGATCAATCCGAGGCATGGGGAAAGGATCTTTAGGACACACTTTCTTCAAATCAATAAAGTCTACACATACCCTTCACTTGCCATTCTTCTTTTTAACCACCATCGTATTGGCCAACCAATCAAGATAAAATACCTATTTGATAGCTCCTGCCTGCTTGAGCTTAATTACTTCTTCTTTGACAGCTTCAGAATGTTCCTTAGATGATCATCGAGGTGATTGTTTCCTTGGTACCACAGTGGGGTTAACATTCAAATGATGACAAATGAAGCTCGGGTTAACCCTAGGGGCCTCATAAGCATTCCAAGCAAAAAAGTCAAGGTTTCCCTTAAGGAACTACATCAATTCCTCCTTTTCTTGAGGTGGCAACTAAGCGCCAACTTGAAAATACTTCTTTTTATCCTTACCTATAGAAACTCGTTCTAAAGCTTCACATGTTGCTTCTACGAATAGACCCCTTGATAACACCGGCTCCTTTAATTGCTACAAACCATACTCATTTGATGTCGAGGACCCACCCTCAGTCTGATGTCTAACTACAGCCACCATACATTGCCTCGCTATAGACTGGCTTCTGATCAACTCTCCAACCCAGTCCCCAGATGGATATTTCACCTTTAAATGCAAAGTGGAAGGGATAGCCCTCATGGCATGAAGCTAGGGTCTCACCACAATGGCTGTGTATGGAGAATACACATCCACCACTATCAAGTTGACCTCTACAACTTCTGACCCCGTTTGTACAGGTAACCTGACTTGCCCCATTGGTATAACCATCTTCCTATCGAAACCTACTAGAGGTGAATCATAACTAGTCAAATCCTCTGATTTTAACCCTAACCCTTTATACAAATCAGGGTATATAATTTTCGCCCCACTACCCTGATCCACCATCACACGCCTCACGTCGTACCCCTTATCCTAAGTGTGACCACCAGAGCATCATCGTGTGGTTGTATAGTTCCAAACTTATCCTTCTCCGAGAAGCTCAATGCCAGTTGTAGTGCAACCCTCGCCCTCTTTGGCTCATGATTAGAGTTCTCAGGTAGTGGCCGAGTCATTATACGGGAGGGGCACAAATCTGTCCTTCCAGGAGCTACAAAAATGACATTTATGGTACCCAATGTAGGCCTTGAAGAGGTATTCCCATGATTACCTGAGCCTGTATAATTGACTTGCCCATTAGGCCTATATAGGAACTGTTGCAACCTTCCATCTTTAACCAATTGCTCTAAATAATACCACAAGTTTCTGCAATTCTAGGTGGTGTGTCCTCGTTTCTGATGATACTGACAATGAAGATTTTAATTAAATCTGGTGGGGTCTCCACTCATATTGTTAGGCCATTTGAAGTATGGCTCATTCTTAATCTTCTCTAGAATTTGATGAACTGGCTCTCGGAACACAGTATTAACAGCTTATGGCACAATGGCAACCCCAATCTGTTTAATGAAATCTCGCTGAGGACGATTATCGTTATATTTGTCCGACCTGAAGTCTCTCCTATCTTGAGAGATCATCTTCACTTTTTCTTTTCCTTTTCCTAACTGTTGGTCCTCCTCAACTCGTTTATACTTATCAATCTGAACCATGAGCTGGCGCATACTATTAACTGGTTTCCCAGTTAATGACTTCCTCAAACCATGCTCGGTCGGCAAATTGACCATGAAAGTTCTGATGACCAAATCATCGAAGTCCCCATCAATCTCATTGAACATCTCCGAGTACCTGTTTATATATGTTTTTAAGGTTTCACCCTTTCACATAGTCATAGACAATAGAGAATCCAAAGGCCGACGAACTCTACTACATGTAATAAAGTGAGATCCAAATGCCTGGGTGAGTTCTTTAAAGGAACCAATGGACCCTGATCTCAGGCTATCAAACCACCTCATTGCGACAGGTCCCAAGCTAGATGGGAAAACCTTGCACATCAAAGCCTCATTTTTAGAGTGCACAACCATTCTGGTTGAAATGGCTTACATGCTCCACAGGGTCAGTTCGACCATTATACATGGTAAACGTTGGCTGAGTGAAACGTTGAGGAAATTTTCCCCCTTCGATCTTACGTGTAAAGGGCGATTTAGAAATTTGATTCAACGCCCAACTCATAGCATTAGTTCCTAGACCCCTGCTTGCTGAATTCCTATTCTTGCGATTATAGGGATTACTCTTTTCATACGAGTAAGACTCACTAAAGGGAGTTCTTGATCTAGGTCTATAGCTGCCTTCCTCATTCTCACCAGGAGAAGAGTCAGAAATGGACAGTTCTCGCCACCGTCACTCTTGACGTAATTGTCTCCTCAAACAGTCAATTTCCAACCTCATGGCCCTAGCATTCTCTTCATAGGAGACTCTGCTTCCACCTCGTAACTGACTCCTACTAATATGGGTGGTATGTACACTTCGCTCCTGATCTCCATCTCGTTCAAGATTGTGGAAGTCATCTTGATGCAGGGACCCCCTAGACTCCACGTAGTGTGGACTTGAGTTTGCCATAACCAGACCTTAGACTCACTAAAACCAAAAATTCCCACAGACGGCACCAATTGTGAGGTTGCAATTTGTACCTAAGCCCAACAAGAGAAAAGGTATAAGCCCAAAGAGCCTAATACAATAAATTTATAGATAGTGGGTCAGAAATCTTGTTTCTAATAAACTTACACAATAATAACAATGGCCCAAGATTATAAAATGACAAGGATGGATGAATTTATATGATGAAACTTATCCTCAAACTCAAGCTGAGGACCAGATTCTTATCTTTCTCCTCTCTTAAAGATTAATTACAAATATCTAGTTTACATTGTTTTCTCTTTTTATCTCTCGATCCCTCCCTTCTCCAGGACCTCCCTCCTTCTTACACTTCATTTTTTCCTCATTTCTTGCTCTCTATGTGTAGATTTAGATTTCTTCCCTTGATACTTGTCCCATCAGCCTCTTCGTGAAGTCTTTAGATAATAGTTGTAAGGTTGAAAATCACTGTTTAGGTATCACTTCCTCATTAATGCGGCCAGAGACTTAGGTACAGAGCATTCAATGCGGTGGTAGAAGCTTTCTCTAAGATATTTTCCAACTGTCCCTGCTCTCTATGCCCCCATGAAACATATCTTCACTCACAAGACCTCTTAAAAGATCATTCTAGTCAACATGACGTACTACCTAACCCTTACCCGACTTATCCGAGTAGATACCCCTACTCGAATTCCTTCCATTAACCTCTTTTGCAATAGCTTGCTCATGAGCCTTTAAGTTTAACATCACTATTACTATCAATCCGTCCTCAGACAAGTAAACATCCTAGGACAAATGCCCTCAGACAGGTAAACTAGCGAGGATCAAATGCCCTCGCAAAAATTCAAATATTGTCGCAAAATGTTATTAGCGAGGGCATATGGCCCTCGAAGGCCGTCATATTTGCTTTTGTTGCTAAAAGAGATTTTGCCATCATACCTTCGCAAATAGATAATTTACGAAGGCAATCCACCGTCATTATTGAATAAATCCGCCCTCACAAATATATTTCCAAACGATGAGAAAAGTCAACGACTTATTTTTAGCGAGGGGAAGCAGTCGTCGTTAACAACTATTTGTGAGGACCTTCATACCTTCGCAATTAATTATTTGCGAATTTCAAATTGATGGCATGCATTTTAGAGACAAACAGTGTCATCGTTAAAATTTATTTGTGAGGGCTTTTAACCCCTCGCAATTAGTTAGAAATAATAATAACGACGTTAAGCTATCACTTAAAATGTTTTTGTAAGGGGTTAAGTGGCATCGCTATTCTATAAAGTGCGAGGGATCTTGTCGTCACTATGAAGTTATTTATGACCAAATTTTTATGTCATCAGTGATAATATTTTATATATTTTATTATTTATTTATTTTTAAGTTATTTTATATCATTTTTGTTTAATTATCCTGTTACAATAGTACAATGATTTCTAAAAATTGATCCATCAAAACATAAAAATTCTTATAAGTTTAAACTTTAAAATATAGAATATACAAAGAAATCGTGAAATTAAACCATGACATAAAAATATTGTTTTAAACTTAAACAACTAGAATTATAACAAGATCTATATTATTTTTCCTCTAAGTCACCCTCCAAGTTGTTTTCGACCTCCATGTTATTGTTTGAGTTATCCACCATCTTTTTCCAAAAACGTGTAGGAATGAAGGAATGACCATTCTTGTAACGATCTTCTTTCTTTGTGAACTTCTTAAAAATAGGATTTTTAATGTGAAACATCCAATCAGAATAGTGGTGTTTCACATATTTCACAAATGCCTTCTTCACTTCCTTGTCTAGTTGCTTATGCTTAAAATGTTGAGATATATAGCAAGCATACAGAGTTTCAAGCTCAGATTTTGGGTAGTCAGTAAAAGTCGTCCAAGCTCCATTCAGTTTTTGGTGAAAAAGAATAGTAATCTCTCGAGCAGCTTTTGGTGTGATGATTTTGGCTTTACTTTTACCTTCCCTTCCACGTCTACCTTTTTTTTTTTTGTAAACCCTGCCACATCTACCTACTATTAGTTAGTATTAATATGACAAAAGTATAATATAAATATGTATATTTCCAATACAAATGTGTTAAAGACATGATCCACTAATAAAAGATAATAGACCTCATCCCAAATCCAACGATACTTGTTGCTACAATCAACACACAAATAATTGGTTTTCATATCTTTATTTATTGAATATTTAAATGCATACTCTTAATTCTCAAAAAAAGAAAAAAAAATGCATACTCAAGAAAATTTTTCAACCCCATTAATATACTCTGTGCACAATCTAGTAGAATGATGCATCCAAAAAGAATTGATTTTATCTCCTTGATATTTTTACGTAACTCTGACATCTGATGAGAAATGCAATGTTGAAAAGCAAAGTAAATCATAAACACTAGCAAAACCAGAGTGCATTAAATAGGCCAAGATTCCAAAACTCTTGTTATCATATGTATTTATCTTCAAGCACATTGATTACCATACTACCATTAATATAATCCAAAGTCTAGCACACATCAATCCCTATTTCGATTATCGAACCTAATTAAAATGATGATTTATGAAAAGTTTTCTTATATACTACATCTACAAACCATGCATTAATGCGTCCATAATCACCAACATGAATCAATGGAAACCATGGCTGACATATACTACATTTAAGCTTAGATTCAAACAATAATGAGAAATTCAAATTCATGTTAATTTGAATTTCTCATTAGAGATTCATTTCCATGATTTTTGCAAAAAATTAAAACACAAAAAAAGAAAATTACCAAATCATCAAAGGCATCTATATGTATTAACAATATCTCAGAAAGGCTTTCAATTCTTTTAGTTAGTAAGCGAAAATTTTCTCAACTTCACAAGCATAGAATGAAATTCCACTCATCAGCTACAATCAGAAGCCCAATCATTGAGCCAAATTTTCACTATTTAGCTTAATTTCAACAAAAAGAAATCACAAAGCAACAAAAATTGAACAAAGATTTTCTATTTCCAAGAATAAAAAAAAACGAGTTCAACAAGAAAATGCTGTCATCAAGCTTACGTTTTCCAGGTTATATTTTGCCAAAACCCATTAAAAATAAAATATAAACCATAAATTAGATATTGGGGGGAAAAAAAAAAACTCACTTTAGCCTTGCCAAAATGATCCATAGCCTCACATAAGAATATTAAATGAAAATACTCACTCTATCCTAGAAGTCTTTAATCCTTTCAAATTCAGTCCTCTATGAGGCTAAATCACTTAAAACACCTCTGAAATTGCAAGAAAATAACCCAAAAAAAAGATATTAGAATCACCAAATAAGTTGATCGGTGAACTAAAAAAACCAAAAAAAATTTAGGGATTAGGGTTTACCAATTCAAATTTAGTCCTTTATGAGGCTAAATCACTTAAAACACCCCTGAAATTGCAAGAAAATAACCCAAAAAACAAAGATTAGAATCACCAAATAAGTTGATCGGTGAACTAAAAAAACCAAAAAAAAAAAATAGGGATTAGGGTTTACCAAAGAAAGAGCTACATAGCTCTGCGGCGGAAAACTGAGAGAAGAGATAGACTGATTGGCTTAGGAAGTGTAAGATTGTGAGAAGAATTTTTTTTTTTTTTAGAGGGTGAGCGAGAGTGAGACCATGACTGTGAGAGTGAATTCTGCGATGAGGGAGAGGAGAGGCGGAGTAAAAGGGAAAAATACAGAGTAAAAGAGTTGGGCGGGATATGAGAATAAGAGGGAAAAATACTATTTGTTGGGCGGGATTGGGCTGTGTGTATTTTAGAATTGGAAAAATACAGAGTAAAAGAGTTGGGAAAATATTGCACAATAATAATAACCTACACGGCTTCGTTTCACTTGAAAAGGAGACTGAGAGTTGTGTAAAAAAAGAACTCTAAAACGATACAATCTTTTCAAATTAGATATTATATTACTCTTATATTATAATGGCCAATTTACCAAACATGAAATGACATAAAAAATAAAAATTAAAAAAAAATCCTAAAATGACATAAATTTAGTTATTCAGACGAAGAAAAAAAAAACGAAATGGTCCTGAACACGCTAACCTGTCCTTCCTAAAACAAATAGAAATATCCAAATCTATTCACTAACTCCATAAGTCTGTAACCTAGGTTCCAATATATATATATATATATAGGTCAGTCGGTTTTCTCTTTGGTGTGCAAATCTTGCAGCCAATCACTAGACCGGCTGACTTCAGTAACGAAAAACGCCTGCCGACACCATTCTAGGAGGATTTAATTGAGCCTTCAGTGGGTCAGCTCGGCGCAGCTTTTGCCGGTTCCGTTGGCATTGGTGTAGTCTTGAATAGGCCTAATACCACAGTAGCTTTAAGCTTCATCAACTATCCTCCTCAACATTTTAATGATAATTTATATTAGATTTCAAATTGATAACAATGATTTACTATTTGGTATGGTTAGTGACTTAAGTAAAAATCAATATTTAATCTGTAAATCAACTTTGACATTGTTATGTACTTATATACTTGCTTATCTATTATGCTTGCTTTTGATTTAATTTTTTTTAATTTATCATATGAAAAATACATTTGAAATATGGATCTTTATATTTATTTAGGGATTATTTTAGTCAACTTTTGTATTTATATTAATTTATATTTAATTAATAAAAAAATTATATTTAAATAATTATTAAATTAATTATGACGTCATCACGTTTTGACCTCGGTTTGACATCATCTTTTTACAGTTCATTGAATGGTCTGGGTTTGAAAACCATGATCTCAACTAGACTAGCCAAAGTCATTTTCGGGAGAGCAAATCCAAAAAATCAACTCCTTTCCTCTTTGTTGACTCTCTCCCTTCTCAACTGAACTCATTTCTCTCTCTCAGGTGTAACGTAACACAATCAAAACACAATCTAAAATTAGAAAAAATTTAATTAGAACATGATCAAAGCATCTCAATTCACTCTCCCTCTTTTTCTCATCACTATAGGCCTGACCATATTCAAGACCTAATTTTGATTGTCCCTTTAAAATGTGTGCAACATAGATTAAACAAGACACTTGTCCAATCTTGAGGACATGTGTCCCAAGATATCATACACGAATTTAGAATAATACATGTGCTTAGATATAAATGGCTTTGATTTTTGAGGGGCAAATGTCCTCACTTTAAGTTCTTTAAAAAAAAAAACTCATGACTAGCGACGGTTAATGTCGAGACAAAATAAAGATCTCAATGTTTTCCGTATCTTAACCATGTTTTAAGGTGGGGGAGTCCTAATCATTGCAATATGGTTTTTGAAAAAAAGAAAACCTTTTAATTGAATTTAAAACAAAATTTTGAAGTGCCTTGGGTTAACTCCCCTATCACTCTCATATTTCAAAAATCCAACCATTGAATTACATGTTTTATATGGTCTTAACGTGGATGCCAATTTTCATGCCAATTGGATGTAATTTGCTATTTGATCTATGAACTCATCTTCTATGACATGGTTTTAAACTACAAAAACTTAAATTTAAACAATTGATTGATAACGTGGCTATTAATCTTTGATCACCTTGAAATTTTATAAGCATAAAAAATATATGAAGATAATGTAATCTAACGGTAGATTTATCAAAATTCACATCGAATTAAGAAATATAGAGTTGGGTTCAAGTTACACTTAACGTAACTCTAAAAAATGTTCCACTACCTAATAACTTATTATTGAATTCATATTTTGAAAATTCAACCATTGGATTATATGTTCTATATGGTCTTAATATGGATGTCAATTTTCATGCCAATCGAATATAATTTACCATTTGATCTATAAACTCATATTTTATGCGTTATTTTAAACTACTAAAACTTGAATCTAGACAATTGATTGATGACATGACTATTAATATTTAATCACCTTGAAATTTTGTAAGCATAAAAAATATATGAAGATAATGTAATCTAACGGTAGATTTGTCAAAATTCACATCGAATTAAGAAATATAAAGTTGGGTTCGAGTTACATCTGACGTAACTCTAAAAAATATTACACCACCCAATATATTATTATTGAATACATATTTTGAAAATCTAACCGTTGGATTACATGTTCTATATGTTCTTAACATGTATGCCAATTTACATGCCAATCGGATGCAATTTACCATTTGATCTATAAACTCATCTTTTATGCATTATTTTAAACTACAAAAACTTAAATTTAAACAATTAATTGATGATATGACTATTAATATTTGATCACCTTGAAATTTTATAAGCACGAAAAATATATGAAGATAATATAATCTAATGATAGATTTGTCAAAATTCATATTGAATTAAGAAATATAGGATTGGATTCAAGTTACACGTGATGTAACTCTAAAAAATATTACATCACTCAATAACTTGTTATTGAATTCATCTTTTGAAAATCCAACCATTGGATTACATGCTCTATATGTTCCTAACATGCATGTCAATTTTCATGCTAATCGAATGTAATTTACCATATGATCTGTAAACTCATCTTTTATGCATTATTTTAAACGACAAAAACTTGAATTTAAATAATTGATTGATGACATAAAAATTAATATTTGATCACCTTAAAATTTTTTAAGCACAAAAAATATATGAAGATAATGTAATCTAACAGTAGATTTGTCAAAATTCACATCGAATTAAGAAATATATGATTGGGTTCAAGTTACACGTGTTGTAACTCTAAAAAATGTTACACCTCCCAATAACTTATTATTGAATTCATATTTTGCAAATCCAATCGTTGGATTACATGTTGTATATGTTTATAACATGCATGCCAATTTTTGTGACAATTGGATTTAATTTACCATTTGATCTTTAAACTCATCTTTCATGCGTTATTTAAAATTACAAAAACTTGAATTTAGACAATTAATTAATGATATGACTATTAATCTTTGATCACCTTAAAATTTTTTAAACATGAAAAATATATGAAGATAATGTAATCTAACGGTAGGTTTGTCAAAATTCACATCGAATTAAGAAATATAGGGTTGGGTTTAAGTTACACGTGTTGTAACAATAAAAAATGTTACATCTCCAAACAACTTATTATTGAATTCATATTTTCCAAATCCAACCGTTAGTTTACATTTTATATATGTTCTTAACATGCATGCCAATTTTCATGACAATCAGATGTAATTTACCATTTGATCTTTAAACTCATTTTTTATGCGTTATTTAAAACTACAAAAACTTAAATTTAGACAATTGATTGATAACATGCTATTAATCTTTGATAATCTTGAAATTTTGTAACCATGAAAAATATATGAAGATAATTTAATCTAACTGCAGATTTGTCAAAATTCACATTGAATTAAGTAATATAGAATTGGGTTCAACTTACACGTGTTATAACTTTAAAAAATGTTACACCACCCAATTACTTATTATTAAATTCATATTTTGAAACTCCAACCATTGGATTACATGATTTATATGTTCTTAACATGCATGCCAATTTTCATACCAATCGGATGTAATTTACCATTTGATCAGTAAACTCATCTTTTATACATTATTTTAAACTACAAAAACTTGAATTTAAACAATTGATTGATGATATGAAAATTAATATTTGATCACCTTGAAATTTTATAAGCATGAAAAATATATGAAGATAATGTAATCTAATAGGAAATTTGTCAAAATTCACATCAAATTAATAAATATAGGGTTGGGTTCAAGTTACACGTGTTGTAACTCTAAAAAATGTTACACCTCCCAATAACTTATTATTGAATTTATATTTTGTAAATCCAACCGTTGGATTACATGTTGTATATGTTCTTAACATGCATACCAATTTTCACTATAATCGGATGTAATTTATCATTTTATCTTTGAACTCATCTTTTATGCGTTATTTTAAACTATAAAAACTTGAATTTAGACAATTGATTGATGACATGCTTATCAATCTTTGATAGCCTTAAAATTTTGTAACCATAAAAAATATATGAAGATAATGTAATCTAACAGTAAATTTGTCAAAATTCATATCAAATTAAGTAATATAGAGTTGGGTTCAAGTTGCACATGTTGTAACTCTAAAAAATGTTACACCACCCAATAACTTATTGTTGAATTCATAATTTGAAAATCCCACCGTTGGATTACATGCTTTATATGTTCTTATCATGCATGCCAATTTTCATGCCAATCGGATGTAATTTACGATATGATTGTAAACTCATCTTTTATGCATTATTTTAAACTTCAAAAATTTGAATTTAAACAATTAATTGATGACAAAATTAATATTTGATCACCTTAAAATTTCATAAGCATAAAAAATATATGAAGATAATGTAATCTAACAGTAGATTTGTCAAAATTCGAATCGAATTAAGAAATATAAGGCTGGGTTCAAGTTACACGTGTTGTAACTCTAAAAATTGTTACACCTCTCAATAACTTATTATTGAATTCATATTTTATAAATCCAACCGTTAGATTACATGTAGTATATGTTCTTAATATACATACCATTTTTCATGACAATTGGATGTAATTTACCATTTGATATTTAAACTCATCTTTTATGATTTATTTAAAACTACAAAAACTTGAATTTAGACAATTGATCGATGACATGCCTATTAATCTTTGATCAGCTTAAAATTTTGTAAGCATGAAAAATATATGAATATAATGTAATCTAACGGTAGATTTGTCAAAATTCACATCGAATTAAGAAATATAGGGTTGGGTTCAAGTTATACGCGTTGTAACTCTTAAAAATGTTACACCTCCCAATTATTTATTATTGAATTCATATTTTGCAAATTCAACCGTTGGATTATATGTTGTCTATGTTCTTAACATGCATGCAAATTTTCATACCAATCTGATGTAATTTATCATTTGATCTATAAAATAATTTTTTATACATTATTTTAATGGGAAGAAATTTTTATTCACTTTTAAGAGAGAGAGAGAGAGAGAGTACAAAAGGCTGAAATTCTTGAATTTTAGGCTACCATTTTGAAGTTGAAAGTGGTATCATTTTTTTATGGGTACAATTGTTTAGAAAATAAGGACAGACCTTTCTTATATAGAATATATATAAAATGTTTTTTTTAGACTGTAAACAAAGGGTTCATCTAAAGAATACAAAGTACTATATGTTTATGTGTTTCTTTTTATTTTTCTTTGAATTTTAGAATAACTTTTATCTCTAAAAAAAATTAATATTTTCATGATTATTCTCGAAGGCTAATTTTGGCTTTCGTAAATAATTTAGTATTAGTGAAGGTATATTTTTAACTCACATAAAAAATAAACTTTTTGTAAGGAATTTTTATTGTCCCTCGGAAATAATTTGGTGGGAACATTTCCCTCCAAATTTTTTTTCATTTTAATGATTATTTGTGAAGGTCGATCCTAGCCCTCGCAAATAATTTAGTATTAGTGACGGCATTTTTTTAACTGTCACAAATAATACACTTTTTGTGAGAGATTTTTAATTGTCCCTCACAAATAATATGAAGGGAAAATTTCCCTCCAAAATATTAGTATTTGTGATGGCTACAACACATAATTGCGACAGCTTTTTTTGTTGGTCACAAATATTTCATATTTTAACAAGTATTTGCGAGAGCTTTATTTTGCCATCACAGAAAATATTTTTTGAGAGGGCCTTTTGGGTTCGTCAAAAATTCTTGGTCGCTAATAGGCTTTTTTTTTTTTTTTTTTTTTTGTAGTGTGTATATGCATGCCAGAGTGAATCAATGACAATAACCACAGCCCCCTCTTCCTAATTCATGGAAGTTGGGAACTTGAATATTTTAAATGCATACAAATTTGTAATGGTGCCTATCAATCAATGGCTTTCTCTTGGCATCATAAATTATTTTTCTTATAATTTTAAATAAATTGGAGCTGAACATTTGCAATAGGTTGTTTCTATAATAGGTCCTGCTATAAGTTGATATTACAGATTCTGTGCGTCTTCCCATGATGCCAGAAGTTCCAAGCTCTTAGTTAATAGCTAGTCAATGATCTCACAAATCAAAGAATCATGATCACTTTTGTGCCAACTGTGCATATTTCATAACAGAATAATAATATATGACAGTATCTATTGGCCAAATTAATGTATGGCATTAGCATATGATGGTAAACGTATATTTTTAGGACATATGTGATTCATGTTAGGAACATATGTCAATATAGAATTGGCTAATCCTTTGACTAAACGTACTTTACTTGTAATTTAGTAAATCTAGAATGTGTTTAATGCTTCAAGGAACAAAGTTTCAAGTTCAAGTGTTAAAGCTATGCAAGTCTGTCCAAGAATCAAGTGATGAAGTGCTGATTTTTAAAGCTCGACAACTATCTCGACAGCTAGTATCTATCGAGATTTAAAAAGCTGTTTTAGCTCAATGCTCGACAGCTTCTCAACAGATAAGGTATCTATTGAGAATTATGAAAATCAGATTTTCAGTTCTGATTTCATTCTAATTCTTGAGTATGTGTTTGGGTTTTCTTTTCTCACAACCTTAAACATATATAAGGATTATTTTAAAGGTCGTCACAGGTTGCACAGTTGCACGAGTGTGAAGCAAAGTGTTGTTCATGCAAATTGTGATCGGAAACCTAGTTTGCCCTAATTCTTCTTTCTCTTGAAGAAACTGCTGTGTTTGTACATCGTAGGGTTTTGTGACCAAGCAGCTTCGTGATCTTCATCATGTGATGAATCGAAGAACTTTGTAGCCAACATCCTTCTTAAGTTGGTGATTAAGTTGGGTACTGGGATCTGCGCATCTATTGGTTAGTTACATACTGGGAGCCGTGCATTAAAAGGAAAGATTGTCACTACAAAACAGGTCCAATTGGGTATTGGGGTAAGAGTTCAACTGTAGGTTGGTATAAGGTAAAGAGATTCATTTACTTGTAACCGTTTGTTGTCATAATAATGAATTCTCAAGAATGGTGACCTTAAAATCACCCGGTGGGGGTTTTACTTTGGAGGTTTTCCCTATTCGAAAACAAATCACCTTGTTAACTTTATTTTTCGCTACATTTTATTTTAGTTGGTGATTTGTTTGTCCTGCCACATATATTGCATATTAATTTGATTAATTAATAAACTTGGCTACTTAATCAATTAATTCATCACAAGGGGTCAATACATTCTTGGCCTATCATGTATTTACTGAACATTCATATGTCTAAAATAATCTTTATGAACTATTCCTCAGAAAACTCCATTCTAGCAATAAAAGTTTACTTAGTTGAGGTGACATGGACAACTAGTTTTTAGTTTTCCTATGGAACATATTTAATCGTCATATTCAAGCAAAATTGTGATAAAGAGTTTGATTATGTATAGGGTAGAGTGGCAAAGAAAAATACATGTGGTTGAACCCAATTGGTATTTTGAGAATCTATAGTCGTCCCCAAAAGTTGGGGATTAAGGTGCTTTTGTTCTATTCAAAAAAATTGATTTGTGATCATCCCTTGGACTGCATTGTGCACCTTAGAAGTTTAATCTTGCATGAAAGTCTCCATCAGATTTAACCTCCTTCACATATGTCTAACCATCTTGGAAAATATTTTTGGTAGTTGGGGCTCCAAACATGACCAATGTCCTTGTTTTTATTGAATGTTTTATGCATCTATATCTGCGAGTAAAATTCTTGAGGAAGAGATGTTTAAAATGACTGTCCAAACCAAAGAATGGTAATGCACAACATTTGCGAGTTGTTTCCGTTATGCCATTTAGAACAGGTTTTCAGCCTACAGTTGAGACATTAAGAATTATTTGGAAAACAAGTTGGTTATTAATTAATTTTTTTCGTTTATTATTCCTATCACTATGATAAAGTTTCTCGCTAAACTAGTTTGGAGAAAAATCATTGAAAATTTTCCTATATCTTTATATTAGATATGAATTTTAAAAATTTAACAGTTGGATACATGGTCTTTATGTTCTTTATTATATCTATCACCGGGATAAGGTTTCTCTCTAAACAATCTGGAGAGAATCCTTCAAAGATATTAGATGTGAGTTATAAAAATTTAACTGTTGGATTGAATATTTTTTATGTTCTGAACATGCAGTCAAATATTGTTTAAATCATATGTCATTCAAAACTTTCTTATATCTTTATATTAGATGTGAATTTAAAAAATTTAACTGTTGGATTGCATTTTCTTTATATTCTTAACACACAATTAAATATTGTTTGAATAGGATGTTATTTATTATACAATCAATAAATTTTTATTTTATGCATAATTTAATACCATAAAAACTTGAAATTTAAACATTTGATTGACAACATAACTATTGATCTTTGATCTTTTTGAAATTTTGGAAGCATGAAAGATATAATAAAAAATGCAACTGTTAGATTTTCAAAATTTATATCCAATATAATGATATAAGAAGAGCTTGTAGGGTTTCTCCCCAAATTAAACTAGTATGGAGAGAAACATTTCCCCTCTCACTAGGACTTCTATGTTACCTAAGGTTGAAGGATTCTTTCATTTCTTCTTATACTTGGGAGGACTGGTTTAGATGCCTTGTCTCAGTGTTAGAGGGATTTAAGAAAAACAAATGCTAAAAAAGAAGAAGCAAGATAACAAAGTTTCTCTCCAAACTTTTTTTGAGAGAAACTCTTTAAACTTCTCATATATCTTATTTTTGGGTATGAAATTTGAAACTCTAATTATTAAATTTCATGTTTCTTATATGCTTAACATGTATATCAAATTTCACTCAAATTGGATGTTATTTACTATTTGATTAATAAACTTATTTTTATACATAATTTTAGATCACAAAAATTTAAAATTTTAACATTTGTTTGATGAGCAATTGATCTTTGATCTTCTTGAAACTTTGTGAGCATGAATGATATAATAAAATCATATAATTTAACGGTTAGATTTTCAAAATTTACATTCAATATAAAAATATATGAAAAGTTTGAAAGGTTTTCTCCAACTAGTTTGGAGAGAAACTTTGTTCAAGCAAGATTTACTCGATGGCTATTTCTCACAGGATTCTAGACTGGGATTGTTGATGAGTTTGTAATCAAATTTATTTCTAATGTATGAGACCTCATCTTTGGGATGTAAATCATAACGAGATACAAATATATATGATAAAACTACAATTTTCTCTCCTCTAATGAAATCTAGTCTTTGTACAAATTAAAATCAAAGACCATAATTCATATTCAATTGAGAACTTGTAAAAATTGAGAACTTGCATTTTTTATAAGGCAAAAATGTCTTATTCTTTTTGTTCCTCCGATCTTATTATTGTGACCAATGTTTTGTGTTAATTTTCTGCATTTGTTTTAATTGTGTTAAATTTCTGGTTTTGTATTCTTTGGGTTTTGAAAATTTGGGTGCTTCTTGTTTCGGTTGCAAAGTTTTTTGTTCAAAATACCGATCTGGAATCAAGGGCTTTCTCTTGGCATTATCTATTATTTGTCTAATAATTTTGATCAATTGTGACTGAACTTCTGCTATAATGTTACAGACTCTCTGTGTCTTCCAATAACACCAGAATTTCCAAGCTTTTATTTTATAGCCACGTAATGATCTCACAAATCAATCAATCGTTCTTGTTGAGGATGACAGTTATCAATGTTGTGCAAACTGCGCCCATTATGTCATAACTCATAACTATGAAATATGAATACAACAGTATCTATAGCACAAATTAATGCATTATTTATAGTATATGATGATTAACGTGTGTATTAAAGATACTTAGTATTCTAAAAAAAATGCAAAATAATCTTTATGCTCCATTCTAGCAATAAAATGTTTTGAGGAGTTGAAAACAAAAACCTTGAAGTCACAGGACGACAAACATATCATGACTAGTCCTCCCCTGACACCATTCTTGAAATCCATAAATATAGGTACATGCTCAAAGAGAGTATGCCAGGTTCATTTTTTATTTTATAAATTTTATATGTAGTGTAAGGATTTTTATTAAGAAAAAAGCCAACCAAACACATTGGAAACGTGTTACAGTAGCATAAATCAAGAACCCAGATTACAACGATCAATAAGATCGGGTACAAGAACAAGAGGGCATAACTAAACTCTAATTAAGGAGAGAACAGAAAAAGAAAGACTTAGGGTAGGTTTGACATAAGCTTTTAGCTTTTATTTGTAACTTTTTAAAAACTTTATTTTTTCCCGCCATTTCTCACATTACTATCCTTTGCCTCAGACTTGGTTAATTTCCCTTTCATCCACCTTCTCAGCATCTGTAGTGAAACGTTAGGCTGATCCGCTGGAACCAAATGACCAGCATCATGGACCTATGTGTTGTGACATGGAACCAAGTTTGGCAAATCAGGACACAAAGTCAGAGAGAGAGAGAGAGAGAGAGAGAGAGAGAGACCTTGAGGAAATTGAGAGGCCCATGGCTCTTTAGCAATCCTGCTACTGCACCATCAACTACAAATGGAACAGTTGGGGATGCCCCATACTGTTTCTGTCCTGACCATTCCATGGCTTGAACCCACCTTGAATTCCCTGCCGAGAGAGAAAGGAATCAATAAGATATACTAAGAAAAAAAAACTCTAAATTCTTTGAGGTGTTTAATTCAAGTTCCAACTTCTGTTGAGCCAAAGAGGCTTACCCAGCCAATTGCATATGGGGTCATACTCCCCAGCATACACAAGCACCTTGATTCCATCCTCCAGAAGAGCAGGAATACCTACTTCAAGATTCCTCATCCAGTCATTCTGCGTGGCATCATATACCTCACTACTACATGAAACGAATTCTCTGTCCCCAACCCCTAGCGCATCCCTAACTGACTCCTTGTTCAGGAATGTCTCAATGTTCGATAAATCATAACACAGGTCTCCAATGCATTTCTTTCTAATGTCATAGTACCGCAAATCAAATTTATAACAAGTTTTTCATCAAAGTCGAAACTACCATTTTTCTTCATAATGTAATGCCTTCATAATAACTACAAAATGATAGTTGTTTTAATTTCTTACATTTATACCAGGGTTCAGTGTTACAATCTGATCGAGTATCGCTGTGCAAGTGTAAAATGAAGTATTACAAGCATTTCCGCCGTTAGTGCCTGACAATGCAGTTCCGTATGATTGATCAATTGGATAATGATAGAGTAGTTGCAAACTAATTAATCTGCTTCTAGATCTTAAAAGTTGCAGAAATCAGTAATCTTTGAGAATCATATGATTGTATCTATAAGGCAATAAGAATGAAAAGTAATTTGAAATTAAGAATTAGAAAAATTACCACACTTTTTTGCTTCCTGTTCACATTGTGTAACGTTCAAGTTAAGATTATTGTAATCAGTATAATTAATTAAATTCATTTCCAGAGCATAGTCAGTGTATGCATTGTACTGGATTTCAGGATTGGTTAGCCCATTTCCAATAGCAAATCCCTGTTGAGGCATATGAGTTAATTAAATATCTGATAAAGTGGGACTAAAGCAAATAACTCTGATTAAATCTAAGAGCTACCTTCAATTTTATATGAATGCCTTCCTTTGCTTTGTTTCCTTGGTTAATGCGGGTAGCAAATGCGGGAATGTGGTGCCCAGCATACGATTCCCCTGTTATGTAGAAGTCATTTATAGCAAATTGAGGATGCTCCTTGAAAAATGCCTGAAATAATTTAGAAAAGTTTGTGAATCTTAACCTCAGAATCCTATCCTGACAAATTCCAATCACATGTAACCAAGCAAGAATGCATGATTCCTATTTCTTTTTTCATGGAAACACACAAATGCACATGGGAAAGAAAGCATACCTGCAAAAAGTCATACAAGTCATTGCTAACACCTTCTTCATCATGGCAAATATCACTCTCATCAGTAGTGTAGCTGAATCCCGTTCCAACAGGCTGGTCCACGTACAGAAGGTTTGATGCCTGACAAAAGACAGTAAAGGTTTTATTGATTAGTAGGTGGTAAAAAGATATCGTGTAGCTTGAAAAGTTTGTAAATCAGGAAAGGTTTAACACAACGTTCTGCCATGTACAAAGTTGACTGTATAGATGTTCAGCATGTTCATTATTTTTATCATAGTTCTGCTATTAACATGTAGTATCAACTAGCAATTGCTAATGGCCTCTACCTAGGCTAATTTGCATGTGATCCTCTCTCTTTAATCTATACTATTATTTAAGGGGCTTCCCTTGTTTGGATTCTTAATTTTCATAGTTCTAAAATACCCCTATATCATATACTTACAAGTTTTTAACTAACAAAGATAAATATGTAAAATATAATTTTTTTACTTTAATAACCCACAAACTCACGTACACTTTGGCAGTTTACAACCCAATAACATCTACTCTTATTCTTCAAATTAAACAAATTCAATCTCAATGGTAAGTCCTCTTCTTTCTTCTTCTTCTATTTTCAGATTTGGGTTCTAAACAATTCAACATAATTTACACAATTTAAATGGCTTTTCAAGTTCTATCTTCTGCATCTCTAATCTAAATTGCAAGTTGTTCTTTCTTTTCTTCATCATTGACTATTGTTTGAGTTCTTACCTTCCATGGCTACCAATGATTTAGAATTTGAGTTGTACTTACTTGTGGGTGAATGAGATTTTTATAGGGATTCAATGGTATTTGACTATTGCTTATTACCGTGATTGACTTCAATATCACATGCCTCAAAATCTTTTTTTTTCCCCTTATATTTTCCTTCTTCATTTTTGTTCCTTTGCACCAACGTGCATCTGTTTTTCTTTTTCTTTTCTTTTTTCCTTATCTTTTCCTTCTTCTTTTTTTTTTTTTTTTTTTGTGTGGATATTTTCAAACTTTTCAATTTTAAGTTTTAATTGACACAAACTCTTTTTTTTTTTTTTTGAAGTTGTCTATACGTATAATAAAGCCCAAAAGGAATCACTTTGGCATAAAACTCTATTTGAGTGTTTGTTGTATACCTTTGTCATTTGTATCTACGTGTATTAGTTTTTTTTTTTTTTTGCTTATCTTTTCCTTTTGTATGTGGATATTTTCAAACTTTTCAGTCAAACACAAACTCTTTTTAAAGATTTTGAATCTAGAAGTTTATCAATAACGAATTGATGTTTATCACTTTGTTTTAAATTCAATTATTTTTGTTTGCTTGCAAAAAAAATTTTCAATTGTTTTTGTTTGAGATTTTTTTTTTATTTAAAAATCGTGATTTTGAGAGGAGAATTTTTTCTTTCTTTCTTTTCTTCAAAGTAACCCAACATACTTATCTAAATTTTTTTTTAAAAAAAAAGAGTAATCGAACAATTAAGAGTATTTGAGTTTAAAAATAAATAAATAAATAAATAAATAAAGAAGGACCAAGAAGTAACCGAATTCAAATAGAAAATATACTTATCTATGTGTATCAGATTTTTTTTTTTTTTTTGACTTATATTTTCCTTTTGTGTGTGGATATTTTCAAACTTTTCACTCAAACACAAACTCTTTTTAAAGGATTTGAATTTGAGAAGTTTATCAATAACAAATTGATGTTTATCACTTTGTTTAAATTCAATTATTTTTGTTTGAGATTTAAAAAAATCGAGATTTTGAGAGGAGAATTTTTTTTTGACATTTTTTTCTTTCTTTTCTTTAAAGTAACCCAACATACTTCCCTAAATGGTTCAAAAAAAAAAAAACGTACTTCCCCAAAAAAAAAGTAACCAAACAATTAAGAGTATTTGAGTTTAACAAAATAAAAAACAAAATAAAATGAAAAATAAAAGAAAGGAAGGACCAAGAAGTAACCGAATTCAAATAGAAAATATACTTTTCAAATAGGGAAGAAGAGATTTAGAAGAAGAAAAAAAATGTGAGAATTGAAATTTTAAAGGAATAGCAATTTCAAAAAAAAACAGCAATTTTTAAAAAAATAGAGGGAGAGATAAAAGAGGTTGAAATTTAGGATTTGATGAAAAAAAGAATAGTTTAGTTTTATGTGGGAGTTAATGATATATTTTTACTGAATTATTCTCAAGTTTTGTTTGTGTTTGAATTTCTATATAAAAATAAAAAGGGAAAACTTTTGAAAATATGTTAGTGAGAGTTTGTGTTTGAATTGCTATTAGAAAAAGCACAAAATTTAAGTATCAAATTTTGTGATGGGAAAATATAGTAATCCAAAATTATAATGGATGCAAATTATTAACATATTTCCAAAAAAATAGAAGAGCCTCTGAGCACGCGCGTGAGCGCGTGCTTAGAGGCAAGTATATATATATAAAAAAATTCTTGTGGAGGCCAAGGAGATTTAGAGCAAGTTGGGCCTAGGCCGGAATTTAAAAGGGTCCACCCAGATGTTCAAATGGATTATGTGGGCTCAAATAGATAGAGGGAAAAGGTCATCTGAAGACGCATTTGGTTTGAGGAGGAAATCGAGGAAAGAATAGACCAACGCGGTTGAAGAGCAGTTATACCAAGTCTAACGTGTTGGTCCAAGAAAGGTAACAATAATTAGCCCGAACAAGAATTAGAGGAAGCTTCCTGATGAAGCAACTGTCCCTTCCATATTAAATCCTTTGCAACAACTAAGCATGTTGCATTAATGGCTGAATGACACCTGAACAGTGCCACAAAAACCTATTACCTGGTTATGACAATCTCAAAAGAATGAGAGGAAAGGGATGGGACAAGTATCTTGCATGAAGAATCATCCACCCCAAGGTGGACGGCCATGGTTGACTCATTAGAACTGTCAATAGGAAGAGATCTCCCTTGTACAGGGATCAGGAAAAAAAAAAGAACACTTTTAGTATTGAGAATGAGAATATCCTAATCCTATATTTTCATCTAAGTGTAAACATTCCATGGGGTAATTCCGAGGAAGAAGTAATAAGATCCAAGTCTTAACATATTTTACAAATTTTACTTATGGTACTATATCTTCAATTCTCTGTGGGGAAATACTGACTTAGACTCAACTATTGGCTCTATAAACCTATCTCTACAAATTAATTGTTTCGGATATAAACCCAACCCATCAACCAAGGTCTTCGGATTTTAGCCCCCCCGACCCCCAACACACACATATATAATTGGCCTATAATTTCTTTTTTAAAAGAGGAACAATTCAATTTTTTTTAGAATAATCCTTTTGGGATAGTTTTTCTTCACCATAGTACATGTTGACTTATAAAACTATTCACGTATATTATTTAAATAAGTCATATGACTCATTAATTAAGTCATGTGACAAAAAGTACACATGTATGATTTTATCAATTATCATACTTTCACCTGATTTGTTGGGAGGTAAACTTTTTTTCTATCCTTTTGCTGCTTGGAATTTGTTTTAACTAAAATAATAGTGTTAGGTACTTAATACTTTAGAGTTAGAGATCATTTCTTTCTTTTTTCCTCCCACTATGGCCTGAATTCTTAAAAAACATTTCAATAATATTGTAGTTTACTTCCGAAAAATCTATCAAGGAACATTTCAGGGTATGAGTCTAAGAGATTTTTGTAACTTGTAAGGAGATTATGCAAAATGCAGATACTATTTTACGCTGCAATAGAAAATACTAGCTGCTTTTCTAGCTTAATGAATTATATGGTCAATGTATACCATGTCCCAGCCATAGTCATTCCATACTAGAGACAAGTTGCTTGCAATGTGGAAAGGACCATTTTCATAGAACAGTGCCAATTCACTGCTACACCCTGGCCCTCCAGTCAACCATATGACAACAGGGTCTTTCTTGTTGTTCCTTGATTCGAAGAACAAATAAAACAACCTACATATATTAAACACGTAAATAACTCTACGAAATCATTAAAAAAATTACAAATCGCAGTATAATAACAATCAAACCACTTAAAAGCCAAGGAATTGATTTATATGGTCAACATTTTGAGGCCTACCTTGCTGCTTTGGAATGTGGAAGACTACAATAACCAGCATGGTGACCAAGATCTTCAACAGAAAGGCCAGAATAATTCAGAGAAGGAAAACTAAACGATTTTTCTACAATCTTTGGGGCAACAAATGAAGGGTCATGTGTGGCAATGTTAATGGAGTCTTTAGGGAATAAGTTGAGGCTTTTTATGAGCTTTTCTGCTTGCTGTCTTGGAGAGAAGTGAAGGTGGCTGTTTGCATATGTTGCACATGAGAATGGTGAAGTGAGAAGAAGCAAGAGAAAAGAGAGAGAGATTTGAATGAAAGTTGGTGCCATTGTATTTTGTAATGTATCAAAAGAAAGAAAGGTGGGGATTTATAGTGTTTAATATGAACAAACGTGGCGGAGAAGGCCATGTTAAGCAAATCATAATAAATGTTTAATACTATATATAGTGTACAACCAGCAACAGATGTATCTTAGTGAGAACCTCATGGAGTGTCTTTTCCTATGGGCAAAGATAATAAATTTATACTAGAGTAGAATATATATATATATATATATATATATATATATATATATATATAGGGTTGAGTTCAAATTATACTTGGTGTAACTTTAAGCAATGTTACACCATCCAATAACTTGTTAATGAATTTATATTTTAAAAATTCCACTGTTAGATTTCATATTCTATATGTTCTAAACATGCACGACAATTTTCATACCAATTAGATATTATTTATCATTCGATTCATAAACTCATATTTTCTACATTATTTTAAACTACGAAAACTCGAATTTATGCAATTGATAGATGGCATGACTATTGATTTTTGATCACCTTAAAATTTTGCAAGCATGGAGAATATACAAAGATAATGTAATCTAACGGTAGATTTATCAAAATTTGCATCCAATTAAAAAATATTGAATGGTGTAACGTTACTTAAAGTTACACTAAGTGTAACTTGAACCCAACTCTCTCTCTCTCTCTCTCTCTCTCTCTCTCTCTCTCTCTCTCTATATATATATATATATATACACAATATTATTGTGAGCAAATGCCATAGGTTGAAACTTTCTAAAGAAAGTTCTACGTACAAACTTAATAATAATAAATTTAACCACCACGCAACCTTGGTGCAATAGTTATTCCACAAGTATAAATGCTTCTGGGGTGTGGTGGTCAAAAGCCGGATTTCAAGTTTTCAAAAGGGAGGCTAGAGTAGAAATTCTATCTTGTATAATAATAATAATAATAATAATAATAATAATAATAAATTTATATATATCTAAAAACTGAAGCGAAGTATTTATTGTTTCTATGCTCATATTGCGCTACCTCATTCACCATATCATTGCCTGTAGAATCAATATTCTTTTTCTTATTTAAATTTTATTCCTAAATTTTGTTGACAATATTAGAATATATAAATATTTTTTTGAAAATATATTAAATATATAAATAGATTGACTTTACACATTCATCTTGAACAGTTTTAACTTTATATATAACTTTGCATTTATAAATTCATCTACTTTAAAGATGTTTATAACTAAGCAATAAAGTCAATGAAGAGTTTAAAACCAAAAACAATGTCTATACATATCTATCCCTACAATTATGGTGGCCACTATCCTCATATGAGTAAGACTCACTATGGGGAGTTCTTGACCTTCGCCTATAGCTATCCTCCTCATTCTCATTCTCACCAAAAGAAGAGTCAGAGATGGACTAAATCTGCCTTCGTCGTTCGTGACGTAACTGTCTCCTCAAATTGTCAAATTCCAGCTACATGGCCCTAGCATTCTCTTCATGGGAGATTCTGCTTCCACCTCGTGATTGACTCTTGGTCGTTTGGGTGGTATGTGCACTTCCCTCCCGATATCCACATTGTTCAATAGTATGAACATCATCCTGACGCTGAGACCCCTCTAGACTCTACTTAGTGTGGACCTGAATTTGCCATAAACAGACTTTAGACTCACTAAAAATCCAAAACTTCCCACAGACGGCGCCAATTGTAAGGACGTAATTCGAGTCTCTGCCCAACAAGAAGAAGGACGTTGGCCCAAGGAACCCAATGCAATGAATTTATAGAGTGTGGGCTAATAATCTTGATTCTAATGAGCTTAAACGGTAATGGCAATGGCCCAAGATCACAAAATAATATACATGAACAAGTTTATAAGATGAAATTTATCATCGGACTCAAGCCGAGAATCAAGTGTTTATATTTCTTCTTTCTTAAAGATCTTTTACCAAAATTCCCTCCCTTTTGTTACAGGCTCTCTCTCTCTCTTATAGTCCCTTCTCCTTTCCTCTAGATTCAGATTGCTCCCCTTGATACTTGTCCCATATGCCTCTTTTGGAAGTCCTTAGGTAATAGCTGTAAGGCTAAAAATCACTGTTCATGTATCACTTCTTCATAAATGCGGCCAAAAACTTAAGTATAGAACATTCAATGCAGTGGTAGCAGCTTTCTCTAAGATCTTTTCTTTACCCCTCTTGCCCTCTGTGCCCCTTTTAAACATATGTCTATACCCAAGGCCTTCTAAAATATAATTCTAGTTAACATGACATACCACTTGATCCTCACTGCACCCAGCCGAGGAGGTAGTCTTCCTCGGATTATTTACATTCACCTCATTTGCCACATTTGCTTCTGGGGCTGTAAGTTTGATATCGTTATTACCATTAACCCGTCCTCGAACAAGCAAACGTCCTTGGCTCAAGCCTATGGCCCAAAAACGTATCTTGGGCCTTTTGTCCCTACAATATATATATATATATATATATATATATATATATATATATATATATATATATATATCTGTGTGTGTATTATTTATATAGTCAAATTCAAATCACAATCTATATATGTTTAAACTCTCAATAAGATTTGTTTCCTAAACATTAGATTAGAAAAATCAAAAATATTTTTGCTACAATTAATATAAAAGACCATTAAAAAGTACCATAATTACCTATTAAAAACTATCATATTAAATTTCATAAAGAAAAAAATTACCTACCATAATTTTCAAATTTCATACGTAGAAAACTAAAAAAAATAAAAACAAATTTTTTTAAATTTTGGCGTGGTTAACCACAAGCTTACTTAAAAGGTGAGATAAAAAAAGTGACTATAATCAAGTAATCTAATTTGGGAAAAAAAAAAAAAAAAGAAGTCAGCTTGTTTGATTAAAGTCACTTTCTATCTCCCTTAAGGAAATAAGCTAGAAAATACAATAAATTACACATTGTTAAAGAAAGATTCCAATTGATAAAGGATAATACTGTTTGCTTCAAACTCGTAGGAAGTCAAAATCCAAAATATACACATTGTATCTGTTTCAAACTCTCACGAGTCACCACCGCACACCCTTGGTGCGATGGTCACTCCACAAATATAAGTGCTTGTGGGGTGTAGGGGGCAAAAGCCAGGGTTCAAGTCTTCAGGAGGAAGTTTCAAACACATATACACTTAGATTATGCTAGAGTAGAATTCTATCTTGTATAAAAAAAATATAAAAAAAAAAAAAAATTTCTCACGAGTCTTGATTCCACTGTGTGATAATTAAGTTTAGATTATATCCTATATTTAAATGCCCTATTAGATTATTTCCACAATTAAAATAATAGACCATTAATTACTACCACAATTTCCTATTAATTTACTACCATTTTAAATTTAATATTAGACAAAATATAAAATATTATTAATAACTATCATAATTATTGAATTCAATATTTGAATATATTTAAAACTAAATACATTTTACTTTTGGTTGATTTTATAATATTTTTCCCCATAAACATGTTCTCACAATATTGTGTCATTATTATATATATATATATATATATATATATATATATATATATATATATATATATATATATATATATATATATATATATATATTATTTATATAGTCAAATTCAAATCACATTCTATGTTTAAACTCTCCATAAGATTTGTTTGCTAAAAATTAGATTAAAAAAACTCAAAAATATTCTTGCCACAGTTAACATAAAAGACCATTAAAAAGTACCATATATAATTACCTATTAAAAATTATCATATTAAATTTCATATAAAAAAATATTTATAACTACCATAATTATCTTTTTTATATATATAATAACTACCATAATTATCACATTTCATATGTAGAAATCCGAAAAAAAAAATCATATTTTTTAAAACTTTGTCAAGGTCAACTACTAGTGTATTTAAAAGGTGATATAAAAAAGGTAACTTTAATCAAGTAATCTAATTTAAAAATAATAATAATAATAAGTCAACTTGTTTGATTAAATTCACTTTCTATCTCCCTTAAGGAAATAAGCTAGCAAATACAATAAATTACAAATTTTTAAATAAAGATTTCAATTGATAAAGGATAACACTGTTTGCTTCAAACTTTTTTTTTTTTTTTTTTTTGAGAAACTTGTTTGCTTCAAACTAATTAATAGGGAAGTCAACATCTAAAATATACACACTGTATCCGCTTCAAACTCTCATGAGTCATGATTCGACCATGTGATAATTTTGTTTAAATTATATGCTATGTTTAAACACTATTAGATTATTACCACAATTAAAATAATAAACTGTTAATAACTACCATAATTACCTATTAATGACTAGCGTATCGAATTTAATATTAGACAAAAAAAAATTATTATTGACTATGGCAATAATAGAATTCAATATTTGGGTATATATAAAACCAAAGACATTTGACTTTTGGTTAATCTTAAAATATTTTGCCACATAAATTTTCAGGTCTCCCAATATAAGTGATGATACAGTCACAAATGTAAGATCGCAATTTGTACATAAGCCCAACAAGAGAAAGGGTATAGGCTCAAAGAGTCCAATACAATAAATTTATAGAGAGTGGGTTAGAAATCTTGTTTCTAATGAGCTTACACGGTAATAACAATGGCCCAAGATAATAAAATGACAAGGATGAATGAATTTATATGATGAAACTTATCCTCGAACTCAAGCCGAGGACTAGGTTCTTATCTTTCTCCTCTCTTAAAGATTAATTACAAATATCTAGTCTACAGTGTTTTCTCTTTCTATCTTTCGATCCCTCCCTTCTCCGGGACCTCCCTCCTTCTTATACTTCCTCTTTTCCTCATTTCTTACTCTCCACGTGTAGATTTAGATTGCTTCCCTTGATACTTGTCCCATCAACCTCTTCGTAAAGTCTTTAGATAATAGTTGTAAGAGTGAAAATCACTATTTAGGTATCACTTCCTCATTAATGCGGCCAGAGACTTAGGCGTAGAGCATTCAATGCGGCGGTAACAGCTTTCTCTGAGATATTTCCCAACTGTCCCTGCTCTCTGTGCCCCCATGAAACATATCTTCACCCACAAGACCTCCTAAAAGATCCTTCTAGTCAATATGACGTACCACCTGACCCTTACCCGACTTATCCGAGGAGATACCCCTCCTCGGATTACTTCCATTAACCTCTTTTGCAACAGCTTGCTCATGGGCCTTTAAGTTTAACGTCACTATTACTATCAATCCGTCCTCGGACAGGTTAACATCCTCGAACACAACCCATGGCCCAAAAACGTAAATTGGGCCTTTTATCTCCCCAATAGCCCCTCAAAACTCCATTTTTCTCTCCCATCCGAGGAGAGAATTTGGGTTTTGATCTAACGTAACAACTTCCACACACGTCTCCAATTTCTACACGTGAGAATGTCGTTTTCCCCTATAACTGTTTTTGACGCTTTGAAGCCTGTGATAGCCCATTAAATGCTCCAGGCAACACCTGTCCTCCATGTTCAACGGTGTGATACAAATCAAACGGTCAGAATTTCTCCTTGAATTTTGAGCGGGATAACTCCCACTCAATCCCACCTCTCATATAAAACGTCTAGGAGATCACAATTCTCCCATTATTTCACAAACCAACTAGCCCTTAAGAATCCCTAACTTTCCTAAATCTCAAGAAGTTTCTGAAGAGTCATCTGTTCTTTCTCTCGTAAGTTTTCACGCTACTAGGTTCTTTTTCTCCTCGACCTCTTAATCTTTTCCCCCTTTTTCAAAATCTTCATTTTTATTTTGTTTAAATGGGTAAATTTAAAGACCTAGTAGACACTCCTATTGGTATGGAGGGCTTTCGAGCCAAATACTACATCCCCTCGGGAGATGGCTTGAGGTATTGTGCCCCAGATCAGATACTTACCCATAGAAAGGAAGGGGAAGTCGTCATTCCCATAATCACATTCATAGAGGGAGGAATGATGTTTCCCATGGGAAGCGTAACCCAAGACTACTTGTATAACCATAGGTTGTGTCTGCACCAATGTGCACCTAATGTATTTAGAATCTTAGGTAGTGTCGACGCTCTAAATGAGCAGATGGGTTTGAGACTCACATGGCACGATATTGTCCATATGTATGAGTGTCACTCACTTGCTGACTCGGGGTATTACCTCAAGTTTAGGTCTAGCGTCGTTAGGCTTGTATCATGTCTTCCCAAATCTAACAAAGGCATGAAGGACAACTGCCTAATCACCTCAGGGGAGTGGCACGACAGTCTTCACTGCTCAGTCAAGGAGGGAGCACCAAGTGTGACTCCATAGGGTTAAGCCCCTTGGCACGGGGTTTAGTTCTTTTAGCTTTATCATTCATACTTTTGTTGTATATTAGTTTCCTTTTGGTGGAGGATTTTATTAGTCTGACCATGATTTGCTTCTCGGATGTTTTTGCAAACAAGCAACATGTAGCACCCCGCTTAAGCTTAACCAACATCCAAGACCTCAACAGAGTTCTAAGGTCCGAGGTGTTTGTAAGTGAAAACGGGCAGCTGAAGGCAATCCATCTCATCTTGGGCTTTGAACCATTATCAACCACCTTCCAAGTCGTAGGCAATGCAATCATAGCGGGTGACCATTAGCGCTGAAGAATAGACATCTCTAAAGCAGGATTTCTTGCCTCATAAGATTTGTCTAAAGAACCTCCTCTCCTCCTTCTCACACGCCCAATAACAGCAGTCCCCCCTCTTGTACATCCCGAAGTAGCAGCTTCCAGGGAGGAATCTACCTCCTTACGCTTGTCTCTCTAGGAAGAAATAGACCAATTCCAACTCGAGAAAGAAAAAGAGGAGCAAATCAATCCAATCGACCTCTCAAACTCCAAAAATGAACCAAATAGATCAAGAGCCCATTTTCCTCCTTTGATAATCATCGAGGTAGATAATGAGACTGAGGAAGAATAAATGGCTTTGAATCCAAGGAAGGGTTTGAAGGATTTGATGGCTGCTAGGCAGAAAGGGTCATCATCCAAAGAGGCCCATAAATCCCAATTGTCCCCCACTCTTCCTCCTCACCCTTCTCCTCCTACAACCACCACTAGCCGACTTCCCATGGTAGATTTAAAGAAGAATAGGAAGGAGCAAGGCGTAGAGGAAAGTGAGCTGGTCCTTCAAAAAGGGGCCAAGCAACAAAAGATAGCCAAGGACAAGCAGGTTGTTCCTGCAAATAATAGGGAAGAGACAATTGCACCCGAGGGACGTCAACAACACATTTAGGCCCCCCAGCTGGAATTGGATGGGGCTACTATCCCATTGAATGCATCAATAAGGGAATTCCAGAGAGGGCATTCGGCCTACCTCGTCGAAGCTCTAGAGCAACCCCTCCTCTTACCTAAAGACATGGACGCCCTGAAGCGTATGAGGCAGTCAGACCTCTTCATGTCGCTGAAGAGGGACCTTGCTATGGATAGTTTGTTCCATCATATTAAGTATATAAATGCTAAGACACACACACACACACACACACACACACATATATATGGAAGCTCTACTATTCTTATGCAGGTCGTTTAGGAAGTTTTTATTACTGAGGAGTGGATCAAGGACGCTAGGAAAGAGACCAATGCTCAGATCTAAGCCCACATTGAGACCGTCAAAGCCCTGAGGGCCGCGAAGGAAGAAAAACAAGAATTGGCTGATAAACTTGTTGCCGAGGAGAGGGCACGAAAGAGCGCTGAATCTGGTATAGAGGGTGCTCAGAGACATACTAAAGATCAACGTAAATAGCTGCATCTTAAAGAGATAGATCTGGCCACTCAAAAGCAGCTAGTTCTGGACCTCCAAGCCAATCTAAAGAAGGCCAAAGCCACCGCTCAGGTAGCTGAGGAAGCTACTGAGGCCGCTCAGCAAGCATCCTACAACCGCAAAGTAGAAGAAACCGAGGTTCAGTTAGCTAAGGAGCTGGCCGAGGTATGCAAAGATTACTGCAAGGAAACTTGGGAGAAAGCCCTTGACCTTGCAGGGGTCCCTGCTTCTTCGGAGTGGAGGTAGCCTAGGAGTGTATACGACCCTCCCAACATCCGTGAAATCCCAATTGTCTCTACAATTTCCCCTGCACTTACTCAAGAATCCTCTAAACAACTTTCTGTTGCACAAGGCCTTCCTCCTCCCCCTAAGCTTTCCAAAGAATCTAGCCAAGCTGGCATTCAAGGCCAAAAGGAGGGAGAGGATAATGATAAGAGTAAGGGCAAGGGGGTCAAGCCTCCCTTAAAAACCAAGGAGGCTACCAAGGCCAAAGATGCAGCGGCCAAAGTGAAGGAGGTAGAGGCCAAATCCAAAGAGGTTGGGTCCCAGGGCAAGGATGTTGTTACCTCTCAGCCAAGCAAAAAAGAAGACCTTCCTCCTCCAACCAAAGCCTAGCTCCTAGGGTTTTATTTCTTTCGCGGCCATTTTTCCCTTTCTTTTGTAATTTTATCTTTATACCTTTTCCTTGAGGATGGCATTTTGCCCCTGTATGTAATGGGATTTTTTGTAAGCAAATTGCTCCTCCACGAGGCTTAAATTAATGAGAATTGCAAGTACTTTGTTCATGGTGTTTGTTTATGCTTGTACTATTCCCTTGTGTAATTTTTGTTTTCCTTAGCATTCATTTAGTAGGATAGTGAGACACGCCCCATGTTAATATCTACATAAAAAAATAATAGTAAAACAAACATCTCTAAATCCATAATTTCAATAAAACACACTTTCAACTCAATGATCCATACATCATCCACATCATTTCCTCTAAGCCTAAAGACTTTGAGGATGTAATCAAATATTGACTAGACAACATATATATATATATATATATATATATATATATATATATATATATATATATATATATATAAAGTGCTTACAAATGCTTTAAATGATGCTCATGAACTCCAGATTACCCAAATCAGTATGGTCCGAGAAGCAAAATGTAACCAAAATCAATTTCCACACTTAGAAAAATAATAGAATATATCAATTTTTCTCAAGGCATGTATTTTTAGGATCCAGGAAAAGCCAAAGTTCTGTTTGATTCTTAGATATATAATTAAAGATATCAATTTTTCAAGGTATGTGGTCTGAGGAGCCAGGCATAGCCAAGGTTCTGTTTGATTCTTAGAGAAATAATGGAAGATATCAATTTTCCCAAGGTATGTGGTCTGAGGAGTCAGGCATAACCAAGGTTCTGTTTGATTCTTAGAGAAATAGTGGAAGATATCAATTTTTCCAAGATATGTGGTCCGAGGAGCTAGGCATAGCTAAGGTTTTGTTTGATTCTTAAAGAAAATAAATATAACGCGTAAAGTAATAGGCTATATATAACTGGAAAAACTTTCATTAATAATAATACCTTCGTAGGTTATTTACATTCCAAGGATGTGGTACAATAATTTCATCCAGATCTTCAAGATAATAAGCCCATATTCTAGCTACTAAGGTGATGCAATATGACCCTTTCCAGTTTGGCCCTAATTTTCCCCAAGCTGGATTTTTTGCAGTACCCAAAACTTTTCTCAACACCAAATCCCCTGGCGCCAGTGGTCTTCGCTTCACGTTCGAGTCATAACCCTGTGTAAGCTTGTGCTGATAGTATGCTAGCTGAATCATAGCATTTTCCCTTTATTCTTCAACCAAGTCTAGACTTTTCTCTAACAATTCGTCATTGTTGCTCAGACTAAAGAGCTCGTCCTCAACGTTGGGAAACCTGTCTCGAGAGAAATTACTGCCTCGGCCCCATAAGTCATTGAAAAAGGGGTCTCTCTTATGGACCTATGTGGTGTAGTCCTATAGGTCCAAAAGACATATAGCAGCTCTTCCACCCATCTCCCTTAGCATCATCCAACCTCTTCGTAAGCCCATTAACTATTACCTTATTAACAGCCTTGACCTGTCCATTCCCTTGCAGATAAGCCGGAGTGGAATATCTGTTTGTAATACGCAAATCGTAGCAATATCTTCTAAAGGCCTTACTATCAAACTGAACGCCATTATTTGAGATAAGGGTATAAGGAATTCCGAATTGGGTGACAACATTTTTCTAAACAAATCTTCTTGCGTCTAGATCCCTGATATTTTTTAATGGCTCGGCTTCAACCCATTTAGTAAAGTAATCTGTGCCGACCAACATAAATCTCCTTTTCCTTGCTGCCTTGGGGAAGGGTCCTACAATGTCCAAGCCCCATTAAGCGAAAGGCCAAGGACTGGATAGAGGATCAAGAACTCCTCCTAGTTGATGAATGTTAGGAGCAAACCTCTGATATTGGTCACACTTTTTTACATACTCTAGTGCTTCCTTCTATATATTAGGCCACCAATATCCTTGAGTAAGGGCTCTATAAAACAAGGATCTTCCCCCTATATGACTTCCACAAATCCCCTCATGCAATTCTTCTAGAAGCAGCTTTGTTGCTCCAAGATGCATACACAGCAGGTATGGTCCAGAAAAAGAGCGCTTGTACAACTTTTGATCCCCTGATAGCCAAAACCGAGGAGCCTTCTTACGTATTTTGTTAGCCTCAAATTTTTCCTCAGGTAAGATATTCTCTTCAAGATACAGCACAACAGGGTCCATCCAACTAGGTCCCACTTTGATCTGATGAACACAAACTACATCTACATTCATGTTAGTAGGCGTATGCAAATCTTCCACTAAAATAACCCAAGGTAAATCTATGTCGAGGATGTTGCTAGGGTGGCTAGAGAGTCGGCATAAGTGTTCCTGTTTCTTGAGATTTGCACTAAAGTGAAAGATTCAAAATTTGATTGCAAATGTCTAACCTAACTTAAATATTCCTGCATCCTCGGATCTCTAGCTTCTAGCTCCCCTTCCACCTGGCCTATAACCAACCTTAAGTCTTAGAACATTTCCACGTTCTTCCCTCCCATTTTTTGAACCATGGTCATCCCTATTAGCAAAGCTTTATACTCGGCTTCATTATTTGCGGCCAAAAAACCCATTCTCAAGGACTTTTCAATGATGATCTTATCTGGAGATATTATAACTAGCCCCACTCTAGATCCTCTTTGATTTACTGCACCATCCATGTACACCTTCCACAATAAAGATTCCTTCAAGGAGATCATGCCAACTAATTTTTCATCCATGTTTGATCTCTTCGTATGTTCTTCTAATGAGGGCTCAGCCAACTCAGCCACCAAGTCAGCAAGGACCTGGCCTTTCACAGAGGTGCATGGCATGTACTTTATATCAAAAGCCCCCAGAATTGTTCTCCACTTGGCAATCCTTCCCGTATAATTAGCGCTCCGAAGTAGAGACCTAAGCGGGAGTTGGGTTAGGACCACAACTGTGTGAGACTGGAAGTAATGGGGAAGCTTTCACATGGCATGTACCACTGCCAAAATAGCTTTTCCCAGTGGTAAGTAGTGGATCTCAACTTTGTGCAATGACTTACTTACATAATAGACTGGCCTCTGAACACCGTTGTCAACCCTTATTAGTACCAAACTGACAGCATGGGAAACTACAATGATATCAGCAAATAATACCTCATCTACCTCAGGTCTAGACATAATAGGTGGCCAAGAAAGATATTCTTTAAGCTATTGAAAAGCCAAAGCACACTCCTCAGTCCATTCAAATCCCTTCCATTTATTCAGCAACTGGAAGAAAGGTCTGCATCTGTGCGTGGACCGAGAAATAAATTGATTCAAAGCAGCCATCAATCTTGTTAATCTCTGAACTTCTTTAGGATTACAAGGTGGCTACAAGCTGTTAATTGCTTTAACTTGATCAGGATTAACTTCAATTCCACAATGTGTAACCATGAAGCCCAGAAACTTATCGGATCCCATGCCAAAATAGCATTTGGAAGCATTTAGGCGCAACTTATACTTCCTTAGTGTCTCAAAGATGTTTTCAAGATTCCCAATATGCTCGGACTCCACCTTACTCTTTACCACCATGTGATCTACATAAACTTTAATGCTTTTTCCTAACTACAACTTGAACATCTTGATCATCATCCTCTAGTAAGTAGCCCCTGCATTCTTCAAACCGAAAGGCATTACCTTATAATGATAGTTTCCTGTAGGAGTGACAAAGGTTGTTTTCTCTTGATCATCCAAAGCCAAAGGTATTTGGTAATAACCTTGAAAAGCATCTAAAAAACTCATCCGAAGATGCCCAACCGTGGCATCCACCAACTGATCAATGCAAGGCATGGGGAAAGGATCTTTGGGACACACTTTATTTAAATCAATAAAGTCTACACATACCCGGCACTTGCCATTCTTCTTTTTAACCACCACCGTATTGGCCAACCAATCAGGATAAAATACCTATTTGATAGCTCCTGCATGCTTGAGCTTAATTACTTCTTCTTTAACAGCTTCAGAATGTTCCTTAGATGATCGCTGAGGTGATTGTTTCCTTGGTACCACAGTGGGGTTAACATTCAAATGATGACAAATGAAGCTTGGGTTAACCCCAGGGGCCTTATAAGCAATCCAAGCAAAAAAGTCAAGGTTTCCTTTAAGGAACTTCATCAATTCCTCCTTTTCCTGAGGAGGCAACTAAGCGCCAACTTGAAAATACTTCTTTTTATCCTTACCTATAGAAACTCGTTCTAAAGCTTCACATTCCACTTCTACGAATAGACCCCCTGACAACATCGGCTCCTTTAATTACTACAAACCATGCTCATTTGATATCGAGGACCCACCCTCAGCCTGATGTCTAACTGCAGCCACCATACACTGCCTTGTTGTAGACTAGCTTCTGATAAACTCTCCAACCTGGTCCCCAGATGGATATTTCACCTTTAAATGCAAAGTGGAAGGGATAGCCCCCATGGCATGAAGCTAGGGTCTCACCACAATGGTTGTGTATGGAGAATACGCATCCACCACTATGAAGTTAACCTCTACAACTTCTGACCCCGTTTGTACTGGTAACCTGACTTGCCCCATTGGTATAACCATCTTCCTATCGAAACCTACTAGAGGTGAATCATAACTAGTCAAATCCTCCGGTTTAAACCCTAACCCTTTATACAAATCAGGGTACATAATTTCCGCCCCACTACCCTGATCCACCATCACATGCCTCACGCCGTATCCCTTATTCTGAGTGTGACCACCAGAGCATCATCGTGTGGTTGTATAGTTCCAAACTTATCCTTCTCTAAGAAGCTCAATGCCAGTTGTAGTGCAACCCTCGCTCTCTTTGGCTCATGATTAGAGTTCTCGGGTAGTGGCCGAGCTGCAGTCATTATACGAGAGGGGCACAAATCTGTCCTCCCAATAGCTACAAAAATGACATTAATGGTACCCAATGGAGGCCTTGAAGAGGTATTCCCATAAGAAAATCATAATAACATTCTATTAAAAAAAAATCATAATAAATGTCTAATATTAATTACCAAAACCTACAAAGTATTTACAATTCTTAAATTAATAAAGCAAAACTCCCAAAAGTTTTATATATACACACACTTACAACTAATATAAACTACAAAGATATAATTAAACAAAGACCATGATATGAGGAAGAAACATCACGCTTCAAATTCGAGTAGCAATATGACTTTCTCAATCTTACTTAGTCATAGTAATAACAATATTGATAATTTAAAACAATATCAAAATTATAACACCTAATTCTATTATCTTTTATGTTGAATCCAAACAAATAATTAATTGAAATTAATCCAAAGAAATAATTAATCAACCAAAAATTATAGCTTTAATTAAGAAAATAAAAAGTCACATGAACCCAAATAAAAATTCTCAATAAAGCAAAAGCATATAAGGTGAAGAATTAAGATCAACCTACTAAGACGCAAATACCAAAAACCCCAAGACTTAAAACTTCCAAATTTTATAGAATCCCCAAATTCAACTTCAAAACCAAACAAAACCCTTCAAATTCAAAAAAATTATATATAATATACAAAATAAAAATTTACCATTCATTGGGCTAGCTAGAAGACATAGATTGCAGCTTTGATTTTTCTCCAAAAAAAAAAATAGAGATGCTTCATCTGCCATATACAATATAAAATAATTATTAGAAATTTTAACGCAAAAACCAAACTCACAAAAACAATGTCAATATAAATATGGGGATTAACCCAAATACTCAAGAAAATCAATTCTAAACATAACAAAAGAATAAGTTAGAAAGAAATCTCAAGCACATATGAAAGCAAATAAAAAAGAAAGAACCTTACCTTGCCAAGTTAAGTTTAGGGTTTTGAGGTGGTAATTGCTAGGTTTTGAGGAAGGGAGATAGTCCTAGTCTTACTCTTTTTTTTCTCATCACTAACGTTTTTTTTTTTTTAACGTGAGTCTCTCTTCCTTTTTTTTTTTTTTTTTTTTATTTCTAAAGTGAAGTTAAGTTTAGGGTTTTAAGGTGGTAATTGCTAGGGTTCTGAGGAAGGAAGAGAGAGTCCTAATAGGAGTCTCTCTCTCTCTCTTTTTCTTAATTCTAAAGTTTTATTTTTTTTACGTGAGTCTTTTTTTTTTTTTTTTGAAATCTAAAATGAGTCCCTTTTTTTTTAAAAAAATTCTAACGTGAGGTCTAATTAAAAATATATATAATTATTTTTTTAATCCTAATTCTAATGTAGGTCTCTCAAAAAGTTAAAGACTTCGGTTTTATATTATATATAAATAATGATAATGATGTGCCAAGTTCTAGAGATGTCAACAAAAAGTTAAAAGTTTCGATTATATATATATATATATATATATATATATATATATATATATATATATATATATATATATATACAAGATATGTTGTAATATATATACCAAAAGGTGTCTATTGAAAGATCATAACCATTCAAATTAGATATACCAAAAGGTGCCTATTGAAAAGTCATAACCCTTCATATTGGATATATATCTTAAATGTGCATATTGAATAAACGAAAAATGTGTCTATTAAAAGTGTCTATTGACCGAAAATGTGCCTATTAAACGAAAATATGCATATTGAATGAAAATGTGTCTATTGACTGAAAATGAGTCTGTTAGAGCATCAACATTCATTTATCCCAATTCTATCCTATTTTACCATCCAAAAAGCTACTTTATCAATTATACAATACCATTTTTCAATACACCCAACATCCAAACTTCTATTTTTCTATTCTACTCATTAAAATAATATATCTTCTCAATAAAATATATTTTTTTCCCAATTTTATCGTCCACACTACCTTCTGGAATCCTCCATTGCTTCACTGTTCACCTTCTTCCAAAGTCCTCATCCATATCAACCCAACTCCTCCACACAACTCCTCCATCATCCATATCAACTGAGATCGGCGAAACTAAAAAGAAAAAAAAAACCATCATGCCGATCACATCGCCACAACAACCACAACGCCGATCACATATACCAGCAAACCCAAAAAAAAAAAAAAAACCATTGACACCCACACCACCCACCGATCTCTACCACTCCAATCTCGCCACCCATCGATCTCCACCACGTCAATCTCCACCGTTGTCAACACCTACGCTGATCTTGTCAAAACCCACACCGATATTCACAGTTCTCAGTCACACCACCCACCTCCGCTGAGCAAAATCCAGCCAAATCAAAATCAAAAATCAAAATCCAAAATGAAACCCATCCGTTCTCACCAAACCCAAACCCATCTATTCTCACCGACAGCTATGGCGAGAGAGAGAGCGTCGCCAAAAACCCATGAACAAACCCACGACCTCCACGCCTCCCCCACAGAAGTTGTCGAGCCTCCACGCCGTTGCCTCCATGCCGTTGAAGAGGAGAGAGCAGGAAGAAGAGAAAGTAGAAGAAGAGAGAGCAGGAAGAAGAAAGCGTAGAAAGAAAGAGAGAGCAAGAAAATGAAAATAATGATCTGAGAGAGGAGAGAGAAGACCTAAATCAATTAAAATATATTTTTTTTGTTTTTACCATTGAGCTACAGTGTGATTCTACATTTAGAATCACACTGTAGCTCAATTGTATTTTTTTTTGCCATAGTTGTATTTTACATCTTTCGTTGGAGTGGTCTTTTGGGCTCAAAATTGTAAAATGGGCTTACATTTGGGATATCCCCTCTTCACTGCGGATGCTCCTAAACGGTCATAATCTTTTGGTTATAATTAGTAATTCATATGTATTTGGTAACTTCTTCTCTTTCATTTTTTTTTAAAAACACAAAAAACTTGTGCAATTTTTCCAAAATTGCTATTTGTAAGTCTTTTTTTTTTCATTTTTTTTTTGGTTAAATGCTGAAAAGGTCCAAGAATCAAGACACACCAATAGTAATAACAATAATACTAAACAATTTCTTTACATTCCTTACGACTACTATTCTTCTTAGATTTCTCATTATCTTCCCTACTCTTGTCTTTCGCAACATTTTATTTGAAAATGACAGTAGGACCTGCAGAATAAGTAATTTGAAGTTATTAATATGAAAAGAAAATAATGTAGAATATCCAATATGACTCAACCTATTTTATAATTTTAAAAAAAAAAAAATCAGAGACACTGAAGAGTACATGAGGGTGGGTAAGTAGTTGGTTAAAAAAAGTTTTTGTTTTTTGTGAGATAAGAGATAGAACTTTATTGAAAATATACCCTGTTCAACCACAACCCAAACAGGGGAAAGACTACCAACATTATAAACAAAAGAACCCAGTCAAGCATAAGTTTTTTTTTTTTTTTTTTGAAAAAACTTAGTTTAGCTGAATTTTGGTGTTCTGTTGTGAAAAGGTTTCTAAATTCCTATACTTTTCAAATTTCCCAAGTTGATTCCATTTTTTCCTTCTTTTTTCTTCTTTTTTTTTTTTTTTTTTCCTTCTCCACAGTTTATTAATTCTCTAATCTTTATCTCTTTGTTTTTTTTTTTTTACTCCTATTTTGAATTGTTCCCATCCACACATTTAGTGTTTTTTTACTTTCCCAATGCCTTATCTTTTATTTTCCCAATCCAACACAACTACATCTTCTCCCTTCTCTCTCTTGCTCATTAATCTGCTTCTCTCCCTCTTCTCAGTCTCACTCACAGAAACAATAAAAATGACGTGCTTTTCACAACAACAACAACAACAACAACAAAAAAATCTTGCAGAAGCATTGGGCCGGTATTGTGCATCTATCTTTCCTTTTCTTTTTTTTTGTCAAAAGATTTTGCAAAAACAGTCATCTCAACGTTTGACAAATTTCATGGAATTTGAAGCTTTAGCAATGGTGATAAGGTGCTATAAGCCTGTAAAATACTTTTTTTTTAAAATATATATATATAAAATAAACTCCTCCCTTTTTTATTTTTTCTTGTGTAAATACACTTTTGGTCCCTACATTTTACATTTTTTCTATTTTAGTTCCTACATTTTATTTTATTTTATTTTTACTACTTTTAGTCCCCTAAACCAATTAACGCGTGACATTTAAGTCCTTACCGTCAGCTAACTAACGGAAAAAACTGAAGTGGAAGACAAAACACCTCATGTGACGTGGCGCTAATGTGGCATTGATGTGGCAATTAAAATATTACTAAAAAATATTATTTGGCATTTTTATATGCTAGGTCAACATTTTAATTTTTTTTTTATAAAAAGCCATGTTAGACAATTTAAACCAAAAAAGAAAATATATTAAAAAACAGAACTTAATTTTTTTTTTTCCTTTCATTATTTTTTCGTAAGAGCTGAAGTTGTTCTTCGTGTTCTTCCTAAGTCCATGAAATAAACCAATCTACAGCAACCAAATCTACTCCATCAAATCTAGAAAAACAAGAAATAAATCCAAGGAATCAAACCAAACCATAAGTAAATCGAAGAAATAAACCCATAAACTTAGTAACCAATTCAATCCCTAGCAAACCCATAAACCCAGAATTTTTCTTCAAAAACAAACACATTAAAAAAAAAAAAACCCTCCCCTGATGGTGACTCTCTTAGCATGAATAGTACAGAGATTGGTGTCCTCAAAGAGTCCCACAAGGTAAGCCTCAGCGGCCTTTTGTAGCATAGCCACGGCGAAGCTCTGGAATCGGAGATCAGTCTTGAAATCCTGAGTGATTTCACGAACCAAGCGCTGGAATGGGAGCTTTTGGATTAGGAGCTCGATACTCTTCTAGCACTTTCAGATCTCAAGGAGAGCAACGGTCCTTGGCCTAGACCTGTGGGGCTTCTTCGCTCCTCTAGTGGCCGAAGCGGACTTCTGAGCAACCTTGGTGGCCAACTACTTCCTCAATGCCTTACCACTAGTGGATTTGCAAGCGGTTTGCTTGGTACAAGCCATTGGAGTTGGAGAATTAAGGTTAGGGTTTCGGAGATTGAAACTATGAATTGGATTTCGATTTGAAATTTTGAGAATGTGTGAGAGAAATGGGATTGGAGGGAGAGGATTTATACGAAGAGATTGAAATTTTGGGAGGGAGAGGAGGTCAATCATGGATGTTGATTTACTAAGAATTTTGGGCGATTGTTGTGTACAGAGTAAGCATGATGTGGCTTTTGAAGCACGAACCAGCTGGGTTAGATTCTGTGTGTTTTTTTGTGTTTTGTTTTTTAATTTATTTTCTTTTTTGGTTTAAATTGTCTAACATGAATTTTTATAAAAAAAAATTAAAATGCTAAAGTGACGTATAAAAATGCTAAATAATATTTTTTTAATAATATTTTAATCGCTACATTAGTGCCGCATCAGCTCCACGTCAGCTAATAGGGTGTTCTGTCTGCCACCTTATCTTTTCCCGTTAGTTGGACGGTAAAGACTTAAATGTCATGCATTAATTGGTTTAAGGACTAAAAGTGATAAAAATAAAATGTAGGAAGCAAAATGAAAAAAATGCAAAATGTAGGAACTAAAAGTGCATTTACGCTTTTTTTTTTTTTTTTTTTTTCATAGAATGGCTTTTTCTTTTTCACTTTTCATTTCTCCCACCACCAAATCCTTTGTCATCCTTCTCTTATAGAACTACTCTTTTCTACAATGATTAAGTCTCAACATAGTAGACATTTCAGGGGCAGAAACAATCTTTCAGGTCTTTAAAAAAAATGTCAATGTATTTATTGTTTTGGGTTTAAGATGGCATAATTTGACTATTTCTTTTGGTTGAGTTTTTACTCACTCTAGAAAATAGAATCAATTGATTTTTGTAAGTAATTTTTACTCACTCCTTTGAGTTTATGATACAAATTTTCTGCTACGTTAATCTATACTCCACTTTTTATTTACCATACATTTGAGGAGAGGTATCTGACCTTTAAACTCGTTTTGGAACTTTGCTGGCTGGTTTTATAAAAAAGAAGTCCTATTGCAAATACTAAATTTCGGATAGAGGGAGAGAGAAGTGAAAGAAGAATGTTCAATGAGAAAGATATAAAAATGAAGTGATGTTTTATTTATAACTACTGCCCCAAGAGTTGTGTCTCTTGTTTGTAATAATAGGCAGTTTTTTTCTTTTTTTTTTTTAAAGGTGGAAGTTTAACTGAAAAGATACAATTGTTTGTGATTTTAATCATAGATGCGTCAGTAATTTATGTAGCCACGTGGTGAAATAAGACACGATCAACAAAAAGTCAAACGTTTCGACTATTTGTTATTATATATATATATATATATATATTAGTCTTTCCTGCACTTTCTATGGTTAAGCTTTGAGAAATTGAGAATACCTAGGGGGTGTGATGAGATGAAAATTTTATTTCACCCATTAACGCATAACACTCATCGCACCCTTAGGTAATTTTGTGATTGAAAAATGTAGTAATCCTGAATTATAATAAATGAAAATTATTAACATTTTCAACAAAAAAAAAAAAAAAAGAAGAGCTTTTGACCATGCACTTACACGCCTGCTCAAAAGCTAGTAATATACAGAGATTAAAAGGTGAGGGTAACTAACTTTTCGAATCCTCTTAATATATAAATTGATATATAGATAGATAACTACCATAATTCTCAAATGTCATATGTAGACAACCAAAAAAAAAAGCATATATTACTTTGAACTTTGTCGTGATTAACCACTAGTATAGTTAAGAGATAAGATCAAAAAATAGAGTTCAAATTTGGTAAGGATGGGTTGTAAAATCCATGTTTTACATCATCTAATAAGAGGTTGTCACATCAACTTTTTACTTAAAACTCAATACATCCTAACATGTAAAATAACATCTCAATAAACTCACAATTAAGTTAGATATTCAATTGGGTATTAGATTTGATTGAGTGTGCTTGTGTCTATTCTTTAATATGTAATATAATGATGTGGTGTGTTGGGATTAGAAGGGTAAAACTTGAGTTTTACACCACATCCTTATTAAATTTAATCTCCAAAAAAAAAATTAACTTGTTTGATTAAAGTCACTTTTTATCTCACTTAAAAAAAAAAAAAAACTAAATTACCCATTGTTAAAGAAATATTCCAATTGACAAAGGATAACATTTTTTGCTTCAAACTTGTAGGGAAGTCAAAATCCAAAAAAATATGCAAACTATATCCGCTTCAAACTCTCATGGAAAAATTATTAGGTACTTTTGGAGTACCATAAATGCGTACTCTCTCTTCTCACATGAATGGTAGGTCTCACCATGAATTTAATTAATGGGTCATACCATTCATGTGAGAGAAGGGAGTACACATTTATGGTACTCTGGGAGTACACAATAATTTCCCACTCTCATGAGTCAAGATTTCACCATGTGATAATTAAGTTCAAATTATATCCTATATTTAAGAGAGGTGCTACGTCCACAACATTTTTACAACAAATCATAGGTGGTTAGTTGTTATTGGTTCAAATTTGAACCTAACACTAAGATTACTTTTTTGCCCCAACAATAACAACCAGTAACATCCTGCCATTTAAGATTTGTTGTAAAAATGTTGTAAAAATGTTGTGGACATATCATTTCTCTATATTTAAACACCCAATGAGATTATTGCCACAATTAAAATAATAAACCATTAATTACTACCATAATTACATATTAATGACTACCATATTAAATTTAATATAAGACAAAATATATAATATTATTAATAAATATCATAATTATCGAATTCAATATTTGTGTGTGTATATATATATATATATATATATATATATATATATATATATATAAATGAAGACATTTGACTTTTGGTTGATCTCATAATTTTTTGCCCCATAAACTTTTGAAGTCTCACAATATTATGTCATTATTATTGACCCGTTTTGTAGCCCATTATGAATCATGTGCGCTAGATATAGAAAATGCTATTTTGGTGATTAGGGTTTTTGTTATTGTTGTTTTTGATAGAGTGAAAAAAAACTCTATGGCTGCACTTTGTATTTTTTCTTGATAATAGTAAAATCCCTTCAACTCCATGAACGTAAACAAATTGTCGAACCACGTAAATACTGTTTTGTGCGTATGATTATTTTTTTCTTTGGCGTATATTTTCTCTATTTTTGTTTCTCATAGGTTTGGGAATTTCATGCTAATTTCCTTCAATTACTCCATATCGTAATAAGAAAAAGTTGTTTAGTGTTCTTTTATCCTTAATCAAAGTTATCAAACAGGTTGGGGGGACACAACTAGTGCACAAGTAAATATGATTTTGATTCTTTAATAGTTTAATTGCTTTATTAATTAAAAAGTACCCATAAACGCTTTACCTACCAGATTTTAAAAAAATTTAAAGTGTACAAAACAGAGCACTACTCAAAAAAAAAAAAAAAAACAAGAAAATTTCATTGTCCAGGCCACTACACATTACTTTGTATAAAAAATGTCATTAACTAAGTCCAGCTATAGGTCATAACAGATTACTATGTTCGAGAAAACTTGGATTGTATCCATGTAGTGTCCTCATATATTAAAAAAAATTTACCAATTTCAATCAATTTTGTTAAAAAGTGCACACTTTCTTCCTACCAAAACTGGGTCTCCAACACCATATGAGGTTATTGCTTGTAGGCCTCTTAAAGGAATCTGAACCGGTGGTCTGAGCTTAATTTTCTGTTAAAGCATTTAGCTAACCAGGAAATTCATAGTATATAACAACACAATAGGTGATTTAGTTGCCAAGGCTTGGGTCAACAAGACTTTAATTTTTTGGTTTAAGTCCCTTGATCCCCAACACCATGTGAGGTTATTGCTTGTAGGCACAATTATTAATATTAGAAAAAATATTAGAAGTTAATATTAGAAAAAATATAAAATATTATTAATAATTATCACAATTATTGAATTCAATATTTGATATATATATATATATATATATATATATATATATAGACACACACACATACACAATTGAAGACATTTGACTTTTCGTTGATCTTATAATATTTTGCCCCCCTAAACTTTCGAGGTCTCACAATATTGTGTCATTATTTAATATATATATATATATATATATATATATATATATATATGTGTGTGTGTGTGTGTGTGTGTGTAAGGACGTAATTCGAGCCTCTGCCCAACAAGAAGGAGGACGTCGGCCCAAAGAACCCAATACAATGAATTTATAGTGTGGGCTAGTAATCTTGATTCTAATGAGCTTAAACGGTAATGGCAATGGCCCAAAATCACAAAACAATATACATGAACAAGTTTATAAGATGAAATTTATCCTCGGACTCAAGCCGAGAATCAAGTGTTTATATTTCTTCTTACTTAAAGATCTTTTACCAAAATTCCCTCCCTTTTGTTACAGGCTCTCTCTCTCTCTTATAGTCCCTTCTCCTTTCCTCTAGATTCAGATTGATCCCCTTGATACTTGTCCCATCTTCCCTTTTTGGAAGTCCCTAGGTAATAGTTGTAAGGCTGAAAATCACTGTTTAGGTATCACTTCCTCATAAATGCGGCCAGAGACTTAGGTTCAAAGCATTCAATGCGGTGGTATCAGCTTTCTCTAAGATCTTTTCTTTACCTCTCTTGCCCTTTGTGTCCCTTTTAAACATATCTCCATACCTAAGACCTTCAAAAATATCATTCTAGTTAACATGACGTACCACTTGATCCTCGCTGCAACCAGTCGAGGAGGTAGTCTTCTTCGAATTATTTACATTCACCTCATTTGCCATATTTGCTTCCAGGGTTGTAAGTTTGATATCGTTATTACCATTAACCCGTCATCAAAAAAGCAAACATCATCGGCTCAAGCCCATGGCCCAAAAACGTATCTTGAGCCTTTTGTCCCCACAATAGCCCCTCAAAACTTCATTTTTCTCCCCCATCTGAGAATAAAATTGGGGTTTTAACCCAACGCAACAACTTCTACACATTTTCCAAATTTTCACACGTGAGAATGTCATTTCCTCCTTTGGAAACTGTTTCTGACGCTTTGAAACTCACGATGCCCACATTAAATGCTCCAGGCAGCGCCTATCCTCCACGTTTAACAGTGGGATGTAAATCCAACGGCCAGAATCTTTCCCCCAAATTTTTAGCGGGATAACTCTTGTTGTATCACACCTTTCATATAAAACATTTGGAAGGGTGTAATTTTCTCATTACTTTGTAAATCAATCATCCCTTAAGAATCCTTTGCTCTCTTAACTTCCAAGAAGTTCCTGAAGAGTCCTTTGTTCTTTCCTTCGTAAGTTTTCACCCTCCTAGATTCTTTTTCTCCTCGGCCATCCTTCTCGGCCATTAATTTTTCCCCTTTTCTTTTCTAAATATTCATTTTTATTTCGTCCAAATGGGTAGATTCAAATGTTTAGTAGACATTCCTGCTAGTATGGAGGGCTTCCAAGCTAAATACCACATTCCCTAGGGAGAGGGTTTGAGGTACTGTGCCCCAGATGAAATATATACCGCTAGGTAAGAAGGGGAAGTTGTCATTCCCATAATCGCATTTTTAGAAGGAGGAATGCCACTTCCCATGAGGAATGTAACCCGAGATTACCTGTATAATCATAAATTATGCCCAGACCAATGTGCACCTAGCGTATTTAGAATCTTAGGTAGTGTCGATGCTCTCAACGTGTAGATGGGTTTGAGACTCACATGGCACGATGTTGTCCATATATATGAGTGCCGCTCACTTAAGGTCGCGGGGTATTACCTCAAGTCTAGGTCTAACATCGTTAGGCTCATATCGTGTCTTCCCAAATCTAACAAAGGCATGAAGGACGACTACTAATTGCCTCTAGGGAGTGGTACGACGGTCCTCATTGTCCAATCGAGGAGGGAACACCAAGTGTGATTTCATAGGATTAGGTCCCTTGGCATGGGGTTTAGATCTTCTACTTTCATCATTCATATTTATATTGCACTTTAGTTACTCTTTGGGTGGCGGTTGTTATTGGTCTAACCCTTTTTGGCTTCTCGAATGTTTTTGCAGATAAGCAACACATAGCACCTCGTTTGAGTCTATCCAACGTCAAGGACCTTAACAAAGTTTTAAGATCCAAGGTGTTTGTGAGTGAAGACGAGCAGTTGAGGGCAGCGTATCTCATCCTGGGCTTTGAACCCCTATTGACTACCTTCCAAGACATTGGTAATGCAATCATTGTGGGTGACCATAGATGTAGAAGAATAGACGTCTCAAAAGCAGGATTCCTTACCTCACGGGAACTGCCTGACGAACCTTCTGTCATCATTTTTGCACGCCCAATAGCCGCAATTCCCCCTCTTGTACAACCTGAAGCAGCAGCCTTCCGAGAAAAGTCTACATCTTCACGCTTGTCCCTTGAGGAGGAAATAGACCAATTCCGACTCGAAAAAGTAGAGAAAACACCAAAAGGCCCCGTTGTTGACCTCTCAGAGGAAGAAAGCAAATCCAACAAAAGCTCAGGTATTAGAGGTTTCATAGTTGCACGTGTGGATAGCAGCATCGAGGAAGAAAAAATGTCTCTGCAAAAAGGAAGAGGCTTGAAGGCTATCCTTACTGATAGGGGTAAGCAAGCCACCAAGGGCGCTTCGGGGTCTCAGCCCTTTGCCAATCCCCCACCCCCTCCTCCTCCTCCTTCTAGTACTTTGCTTCCCATACCAATCCTTAAAAAGAAAATACAAGATGAAGTTGAGGAGGGGGAGCTGGCTCAACGGAAGGGGCCTTAACAAAAAATAAAAAATAAATAACCAAAGGCCAGACGCGAGCCTTTTCTGTGGAAAGCAAGGAGGGCCGTAAAGTGGCCGAGGTATGCCAAACTCAGTCTAATTGGGCCCCTCGGTTGGAGTTGGATAGAGCCGCTATTCCCTGAAGTTCTACAATAAGAAAACTTCAAAAAGGGCACGCCCATTATCTGGCGGAGGCCTTAGAGCAGCCTATACTTCTGCCTAAGGATATGGCCGCCCTAAGAAAATTGAGGCAGCAAGAGCTATTCTTATCCCTCAAAAGGGACTTAGCTTTGGTAAGATTAGTTGTTAGCGTCAATATCTTCTATTGCATTAGTTTGTTATTATTTATTTTCTATTAGTATTATTTTGTTATAACGCACTGGTTTGTTGCTCTTGTGCAGACTATCCAAGAGGTATTTGTTGCCGAGGAATGGGTAAATGATGCTCAAAACAAAGCTAAAGCCGAGGCCAACCTTAGGGCCGAGACTTAAAAAGCCTTGGGTTTAGCTGAGCAGGAGAAAAAAGAGCTTACTAAAAAGTTGGTAGAAGAGGGGAAAGGAAGGAGGAGTGCAGAGGCTGGGCTTAAGACTGCCGAGACTCAGGTGGAGGAGCAACGCAAACAGCTCTATTACAATGGAATAGAGCTAGCCGCTACCCAACAAGAAATTCTGGGCTTGAAGACTGAGTTAGCCCAGGCTAAGGAAGCGGCTTACACCATCAAGGAGACCTTGGAGGCCACGTCGTTGACTTCCTACAATCGGGGGTTGAAAAAACATAAATCTGCCTGGTTGAGGAGCTTGCTGAGATATGTAGAGATTACTGCCAATAGGTATGGGCAGAGGCCCTCAATGTGGCAGGAGCTCCTGCTACCTCGAAGTGGAGGAAGGCCGAAAACATATGGTATCCCCAAGATATCCGTGTGATTGCAGCCATCCCTCCTCCTCCAACTGCCCCCGAGTCAGCTTTCCCTATACAACCCTCTAACCACCTAAGGCTCTCTTCCACCTCCTAAAGTATCTACAGGTCCTGATCAAGCTGTGGACCAAGGTGAGAAGACTGATAAGGTTTTGAGTGGGAAGGTTAGTCATGGTGATCCTTAGCCAGGAGAGAAAGACAAGGGAAAAGAAGTTGTGACCCTGTCTGAGGCCAAAGCTCCAAATGCTCCCCTCACTATCAAAGAAGTGGCTCCCCAACCTAAGGAGACTGAGGCCAAATCAAAAGGGACTGAGGAAAAAACAAAGGAAACTGCAGCTAAATCCAAAGAAGATGTTCCGCTAAAGACTAAGGCATAGCCTAGGATTCCCTTTTCTCTCTACCCAATTTTATGATACCTCCAACTTACTATATGCTTATTTTTGTGATTCTACCTATATTTTTATCTACAATGTAATTACGCACAGTTATAATGACAAGTTCAAGATTTTTTATCTTTTATTCCATACAGATTTTTTTTTATTTGGGATGTTTACCTCTTTGTTTTAATGGGACTCATATACACAATATGAACGATTTGGTGTTCAATTGAATAGGATAGGTCTTAGTGCACAATTTGGTAACATATGTAATTTGACAAGGAAATAATTTCATTTCAAGAATGAATGAATGAACCCTTAAAACATTTGTATCATTAATCTGGATATACCCACGTTTTCATTTGATAACTTGTATATTGGGATTATATTCTTTCCAAGATTAACAAGCAGTAGCAAACAAATGAACATCAAAAAGTGTTCACACACCCAAGGCATATGATTTGAAGATCCAAACGTGACCTAGGATCTATGTAATAATTAGGCAAATCATGAAAGATATCAATTTTTTCAAGGCATGTGGTCCGAGGATCCAGGCATGGTTAAGGATCTGTTTGATACTCATAGAAAGTGTTAGATACCAATTTCCCCGAGGCATGTGATCCGAGAATCCAAGCATAGCCAAGGTTCTATTTGATTCTTAGAGAAATAATGGAAGATATCAATTTTCTCAAGGTATGTGGTCCGAGGAGCCAGGCATAGCCAAGGTTCTATTTGATTCTTAGAGAAACAATGGAAGATATCAATTTTCTCAAGGTATGTGGTTCAAGGAGCCAGGCATAGCCAAGGTTCTTTTTGACTCTTAGAGAAACAATGGAAGATATCAATTTTCTCAAGGTATATGGTCCGAGGAGTCAGGTATAGCCAAAGTTCTGTTTGATTCTTAGAGAAACAATGGAAGATATCAATTTTTCCAAGGTATGTGGTCCGAGGAGCCAGGCATAGCCAAGGTTCTGTTTGATTCTTAAAGAAATAATGGAAGATATCAATTTTCCCAAGATGTGGTCCGAGGAGCCAGACATAGCCAAGGTTCTGTTTACCTCTTAGAGAAACAATAAAAGTATCACATGAAACAATGAGCTATATGGAACTAGAAAATACTTCATGAATAATAATAATACCTTTGCAGTTTATTTACATTCCAGGGACGTGGTACAACCTTTTCATCTAAGTCTTCCAAATAATAAGCCCCTATTCCAGCTACTGAAGTGATACGGTACGGCCCTTCCCAGGCTAGATTTTTGCAGTACCTAAAACCTTTCTTAACACCAAATCTCTTGGCGCCAGTGGCCTTAACTTCACGTTTGAGTCATAACCCTATTTAAGCTTGTGTTGATAGTAGGCTAACTGCACCATTGTATTTTCTCTCCGTTCCTCAACTAAGTCCAAACTCTTTTCTAACAATCCATCATTGCTGCTTAGATTAAAAGAGCTCATCTTCAACATTGGGAAACCTGTCTCAAGAGGAATTACCTCCTCAGCTCCATAGGTCATTGAAAAAGGAGTTTCTCTTGTGGACCTACGAGGTGTAGTCTTGTATGTCCAAAGGACATGTGGCAACTCTTCCACCTATATTCCCTTAGCATCATCCAACCTCTTCTTAAGCCCATTGACTATTACCTTATTAACAACCTTGGCCTATCCACTCCCTTGTGAATAAGCCGGAATGGAATATCTGTTTGTAATACCCAGATCACAACAATATCTTTTGAAGTTCTTACTATCAAATTGAATACCATTATCTGAGATAAAAGTATGAGGAATTCCGAACTGGGTAACTATGTTTTTCCAAACAAACCTTCTTGCATCCAGATCCCTGATGTTTGACAATGGCTCGGCTTCAACCCATTTAGTGAAGTAGTCCGTGTCGACCAGCAAAAATTTCTTATTTGTTGCTGCCTCGGGGAAGGGTCCTACAATATCCAAGCCCCACTAAGCGAAAGGCCAAGGACTGGATAGGGGATTAAGGACTCCCCCTGGTTGATGAATGTTCGGAGCAAACCTCTGGCGTTGTTCACATTTCTTCACGTATTTTAGTGCTTCCTTCTACATATTAGGCCACCAATTACCTTGAGTAAGAGCTCTATGGGACAAGGATCTCCCCCCTATATGACTTCCACAAATCCCCTCATGCAATTCTTCTAGCAGCAACTTCGTTGCCTCAGGGTGTATACACAGCAAATATGGTCCAGAAAAAGAGTGCCTTTACAGCTTTTGATCCTCGGATAACCAAAACCGAGAAGGCTTCCTACGTACTTTGTCAGCATTAGATCTTTCTTCAGGTAAGACATTCTCTTTAAGATACAACACTACAGGGTCCATCCAGCTGGGTCCCATTTTGATTTGATGAACATGGACTACGTTTACATTTATCTTAGTAGACGTACACCAGTCTTCCACTAAAATAACCCAAGGTAAACTCTGTCCCAAAGACGTTGCCAAGGTGGCTAGAGAGTCGGCATGTGTGTTCCTGTTTCTGGAAATTTGCACCAAAGTAAAAGATTCAAAATTTAATTGTAATTGTCTAACCTGACTTAAATACTCCTGCATTCTCGAGTCTCTGGCTTCTAGCTCCCATTCCACCTGGCCTACAATCAACCTTGAGCCCGAGAACATCTCCACATTCTTCCCTCCCATTTTCTGAACCATATTCATCCCTATTAGCAAAGCTTCATACTCGGCTTCATTATAAATAGCTGAAAAACCCATTCTTAAAGACTTTTCAATGACGATCTTATTTGGAGATATTATAACTAGCCCCACTCCAGATCCTCTTTGATTTGCTGTCCCATCTACGAACACCTTCCATGATAAAGATTCCTTCAGGGAGATCATGCCAACTAATTTTTTATACATGTCCGACCTCTTCATATGTTCTTCTAATGATAGCTCAGTAAACTCGGCCACTAAATCAGCAAGGACCTGACTCTTCACAGAGGTGAGTGGCATATAGTTTATATCAAAAGCCCCCAGAATTGTTCCTCACTTTATATCAACGCTCCGAAGTAGAGACCTGAGCGGGAGTTGGGTTAAAACCACAACTGTGTGAGACTGGAAGTAATAGGGAAGCTTCCGCATGGCATGCGCCACTACCAAAATGGCTTTTTCCAATGGTAAGTAGCGAATCTCAGCTTCGTGCAATGAATTACTTACGTAATAAACCGGTCTCTGAACACCGTTGTCAACCCTTAACAATACTAAACTAATAGCATGGGAAACTACAACGATATAGGCAAACAATACCTCATCTACCTCTGGCCAAGACATAATGGGTGGCCGAGAAAGATACTCTTTGAGCTGTTGAAAAGCCAAAGCACATTCCTCAATCCATTCAAATTCTTTCCATTTATTCAGCAGCTGGAAGAATGGCCTACACCTGTCTGCAGACCGAGAAATAAATCGATTTAAAGCAGCCATCATTCCTGTCAATCTTTGAACTTCCTTAGGATTACGAGGTGGCTACAAACTGTTAATAGCCTTAACCTGATCAAGATTAACTTCGATTTCACAATGTGTAACCATGAAGCCTAGAAATTTACCAGATCCCACGCCAAAAGAGCATTTGGAAGCATTTAGGTGCAACTGATACTTTCTTAGTGTCTCGGAGACGTTTCAAGATTCCTAACATGCTCAGACACTATTTTACTCTTTACCACCATGTCATCCACATAAACTTCAATTCTTTTCCCCAACTGCAACTCAAACATCCTAGTCATCATCCTTTGGTAGGTAGCCCCTGCATTTTTCAAACCAAAAGGCATTACCTTATAATGATAATTTCTTGTAGGAGTAACGAAGGTTGTTTTCTCTTGATCATCCAAAACCAAAGGTATTTGGTGAGAACCTTGAAAAACATCTAGGAAACTCATCCAAAGATGCCCAACCGTGGCATCCACCAATTGATCAATGCGAGGCATAGGGAAAGGATCCTTGGGACACACTTTATTCAAGTCAGTAAAGTCTACGCAGACCCGCCATTTTCCATTCTTCTTCTTAACTACCACAATATTGGCCAACCAATCAAGATAAAATACCTCCTTGATAGCTCCTGCTTTCTTGAGCTTAATTACTTCTTCTTTAACAGCATCAAAATGCTCTTTAGATGATTGCCGAGGAAGCTGCTTCCTTGGTACCACAACGGGATTGACCTTCAAGTGATGACAAATGAAGCTCGAATCGATCCTCGAGGCCTCATAAGCGTCCTAAGCAAAGACATCAAGGTTTCCTCTAACGAACTTCACCAATTCCTCCTTCTCCTAAGGAGGCAGCCGGGTGCCTATCTGAAAATCATTTTCTTTATCATCACCTATAGCAACTCGCTCTAAAGCTTCACACTCTGCTTCCTCCGCTAGATCCCTAGATAACCCCGACTCCTTTAATTGCTATAAATCATGATCATCTGATGTCGATGACCCAACTCTAGACTGATGTATAATTGCAGCCACCATACACTTCCTCACCGTAGATTAGCTCCCGATCAGCTCTTCAACCCGGTCCCCAAATGGATGTTTCACCTTCAAATGCAAAGTGGAAGGGACAGCCCCCATGGCATGAAGCCAGGGTCCCACCACAATAGTCGTGTATGGAGAATATGCATCCACCACTATGAAGTTAACCTCTACAACTTCTGACCCTGTATGTACCTGCAACTTGACTTGTCCCATTGGTATAACCATTTTCCTATCGAAACGTACCAGAGGTGAATTATAACTAGTCAAATCTTCTAGGTTTAATCCTAAGCCTCTATACAAGTCAGGATACATAATCTTCACCCCACTACCCCAATCCACCATCACATGCCTCACGTCATACTCCCTATCCTGAGTGTGACCACTAGAGCATCATCATGTGGCTGTATATTTCCAAACTTATCCTTCTCCAAGAAACTCAATGCCAACTGCAGTGCAATTTTTGCTCTCTTCAGCCCATGATTAGAGTTCTTGGATAGTGGTCGAGCCACAGTCATTACCCAGGAGGGACACGAATCCGCCCTTCCAGGGGTTGCAAAGATGACATTAACGGTGCCCAACGAAGGCCTCGAAGAGGTGTTCCCTTGAGTACCTTAACCCATGTGACTGACTTGCCCATTAGGCCTATATAGGAACTGTTGCAACCTTTCCTCCTTAACCAATTGCTCCAAACGATACCACATATTTCTGTAATTCTCTGTGGTATGTCCGCGCTCCTAGTGGTACTGACAATGGAGGTTCTGATTACGTCTTGTGGGGTCTCCATTCATCTTGTTAGGCCATCTGAAGTATGATTCATTCTTGATTTTCTCTAGAATTTGATGAACTGGCTCTCGGAATACCGTGTTAATGCCTTGTAGCACAATACCAGCCCCAGTATACCTGGTAAAGTCTCGCCAAGGACAATTTTCAGCGTATTTGTCCAACCTGAAGTCCCTTATATCCTGAGAGATTTCCTTCACCTTACCTTTACCTGACTGCTGGTCCTCCTCTACCTGCTTATACTTATCAATCTGGTTCATAAACTGGCGTACACAACTGACTGGTTTCCCAGTTAAAGACTTCCTTAACCCATGCTCTGCTGGTAAGCCGACCTTGAAAGTTCTAATGGCTACATCGTCAAAATCCCCATCAATCTCGTTGAACATCTCCCAATATCTATTTGTGTACGTTTTTAAGGTTTTACCCTCTCGCATGACCATGGACAACAAAGAATCCAGAGGCCAAAGGACTCTACTACATGTAATGAAGTGAGATCTAAACGTCTAAATGAGTTCCTTAAAGGAATTAATGGACCCTAATCCCAGGCCATCAAACCATCTCATCGCAACAGGCCCCAAGCTAGAAGGGAAAACCTTGCACATCAATGTTTCATTCTTGGAGTGCACAACCATCCTTTGGTTGATATGGCTTACGTGTTACACAGGGTCAATTCGACCATTATACATGGTGAATGTTGGTTGAATGAAATGCAAAGGAAGCTTTCCTTCTTCAATCTTACGTGTGAAGGGAGACTTAGAGATTTGATTCAGTGCCCTACCCAAAGCATCAGTTCCTAAACCCCTAGTGGATGAATTTCTATTCGTATGATTATGGTGGCCACTATCCTCATATGAGTAAGACTCACTATGGGGAGTTCTTAACCTTCGCCTATAGCTATCCCCCTCATTCTCATTCTCACCAGAAGAAGAGTCAGAGATGGACTGAATCCACCTCCGTCGTTCATGATGTAACTTTCTCCTCAAATTGTTAATTTCCAGCTACATGGCTCTAGCATTCTCTTCATCGGAGATTCTACTTCCACCTCATGATTGACTCCTGCTCGTATGGGTGGTATGTGCACTCCCCTCCTGATATCCACATTGTTCAATAGTATGAACATCATCCTGACGCTGAGACCCCCCTAGACTCTACTTGGTGTGGACCTGAATTTGCCATAAACTGACTTTAGACTCACTAAAAATCCAAAACTTCTTATAGACAACGCCAGTTGTAAGGACGTAATTCGAGCCTCTGCCCAACAAGAAGAAGGACGTCGGCCCAAGGAACCCAATACAATGAATTTATAGAGTGTGGGCTAATAATCTTGATTCTAATGAGCTTAAACGGTAATGACAATGGCCCAAGATCACAAAATAATATACATGAACAAGTTTATAAGATGAAATTTATCCACGGACTCAAGCCAAGAATCAAGTGTTTATATTTCTTCTTACTTAAAGATCTTTTACCAAAATTCCCTCCCTTTTGTTACAGGCTCTCTCTCTCTCATAGTCCCTTCTCCTTTCCTCTAGATTCACATTGCTCCCCTTGATACTTGTCCCATATGCCTCTTTTGGAAGTCCCTAGGTAATAGCTGTAAGGCTAAAAATCACTGTTCAGGTATCACTTCCTCATAAATGCGGCCAGAGACTTAAGTATAGAGCATTCAATGTGGTGGTAGCAGCTTTCTCTAAGATCTTTTCTTTACCCCTCTTGCCCTCTGTGCCCCTTTTAAACATATGTCCATACCCAAGGCCTTCTAAAATATCATTCTAGTTAACATGACATACCACTTGATCCTCGCTACACCCAGCCGAGGAGGTAGTCTTCCTCGGATTATTTACATTCACCTCATTTGCCACATTTGCTTCTGGGGCTGTAAGTTTGATATCGTTATTACCATTAACCCGTTCTCGAACAAGCAAACGTCCTCGGCTCAAGCCCATGGCCCAAAAACGTATATTGGGCCTTTTGTCCCCACAATATATATATATATATAAATATATATATATATATATATATATATATATATATATCTGTGTGTGTATTATTTATATGGTCAAATTCAAATCACATTCTATATATGTTTAAACTCTCAATAAGATTTGTTTCCTAAACATTAGATTAGAAAAATCAAAAATATTTTTGCTACAATTAATATAAAAGACCATTAAAAAGTACCATAATTACCTATTAAAAGTTATCATATTAAATTTCATAAAGAAAAAAAATTACCTACCATAATTTTCAAATTTCATACGTAGAAAACTAAAAAAAATAAAAACATTTTTTTAAAAATTTTGGCACGGTTAACCACAAGCTTACTTAAAAGGTAAGATAAAAAAAAAAGTGACTATAATCAAGTAATTTAATTTGAAAAAAAAAAAAAAAAAAAAAAAAAAAAAAAAAAAAGTCAGCTTGTTTGATTAAAGTCTCTTTCTATCTCCCTTGAGGAAATAAGCTAGCAAATACAATAAATTACTCATTGTTAAAGAAAGATTCCAATTGATAAAGGATAATACTATTTGCTTCAAACTCGTAGGAAGTCAAAATCCAAAATATACACATTGTATTAGTTTCAAACTCTCACGAGTCACCACCGCACACCCTTGGTACGATGGTCACTCCATAAGTATAAGTGCTTATGGGGTGTGGGGGCCAAGGGCCGGGGTTCAAGTCTCCAGGAGGGAGCTTCACACACGTATACGCTTAGATTATGCTAGAGTAGAATTCTATCTTGTAACAAAAAAAAAAAAAAAAAACTCTCACGATTCTTGATTCCACTGCGTGATACTTAAGTTTAGATTATATCCTATATTTAAATGCCCTATTAGATTATTTCCACAATTAAAATAATAGACCATTAATTACTACCACAATTTCCTATTAATTTACTACCATATTAAATTTAATATTAGACAAAATATAAAATATTATTAATAACTATCATAATTATCAAATTCAATATTTGAATATATATAAAACTAAATACATTTGACTTTTGGTTGATTTTATAATATTTTTCCCCATAAACATGGTCTCACAATATTGTGTCATATATATATATATATATATATATATATATATATATATATATATATATATATATTATTTATATAGTCAAATTCAAATCACATTCTATGTTTAAACTCTCCATAAGATTTGTTTGCTAAAATTAGATTAAAAAAAAACTCAAAAATATTCTTGCCACAGTTAACATAAAAGACCATTAAAAAGTACCATATATAATTACCTATTAAAAATTATCATATTAAATTTCATATAAAAAAATATTTATAACTACCATAATTATCTTTTTTTTTTTTTATATATATATAATAACTACCATAATTATCACATTTCATATGTAGAAATCCAAGAAAAAAAAAATCATATTTTTTAAAACTTTGTCAAGGTCAACTACTAGTGTATTTAAAAGGTGATATAAAAAAGGTAACTTTAATCAAGTAATCTAATTTAAAAATAATAATAATAATAATAAGTCAACTTGTTTGATTAAATTCACTTTCTATCTCCCTTAAGGAAATAAGCTAGCAATACAATAAATTACAAATTTTTAAATAAAGATTTCAATTGATAAAGGATAACATTGTTTGCTTCAATTTTTTTTTTTTTTTTTTTTTTTGAGAAACTTGTTTGCTTCAAACTAATTAATAGGGAAGTCAAAATCTAAAATATACACACTGTATCCACTTCAAACTCTCATGAGTCATGATTCGACCATGTGATAATTTTGTTTAAATTATATGCTATGTTTAAACACTATTAGATTATTACCACAATTAAAATAATAAACTGTTAATAACTACCATAATTACCTATTAATGACTAGCGTATAGAATTTAATATTAGACAAAAAATATTATTGACTATCACAATAATAGAATTCAATATTTCGGTATATATAAAACCGAAGACATTTGACTTTTGGTTAATCTTATAATATTTTGCCACATAAATTTTCAGGTCTCCCAATATAAGTAATGATACAGTTATAAATGAAAGGTTGCAATTTGTACCTAAGCCCAACAAGAGAATGGGTATAGGCCCAAAAAGCCCAATACAATAAATTTATAGAGAGGGTCAGAAATCTTGTTTCTAATGAGCTTACATGGTAATAACAATAGCCCAAGATAATAAAATGACAAGGATGAATGAATTTATATGATGAAACTTATCCTCGAACTCAAGCCGAGGACTAGGTTCTTATCTTTCTCCTCTCTTAAAGATTAATTACAAATATCTAGTCTACAGTGTTTTCTCTTTCTATCTTTCGATCCCTCCCTTCTCCGGGACCTCCCTCCTTCTTATACTTCCTCTTTTCCTCATTTCTTACTCTCCACGTGTAGATTTAGATTGCTTCCCTTGATACTTGTCCCATCAACCTTTTCGTGAAGTCTTTAGATAATAGCTGTAAGGGTGAAAATCACTGTTTAGGTATCACTTCCTTATTAATGCGGCCAGAGACTTAAGTGCAGAGCATTCAATGCGGTGGTAACAGCTTTCTCTGAGATATTTCCCAACTGTCCCTGCTCTCTGTGCCCCCATGAAACATATCTTCACCCACAAGACCTCCTAAAAGATCCTTCTAGTCAATATGACGTACCACCTGACCCTTACCCGACTTATCCGAGGAGATACCCCTCCTCGGATTACTTCCATTAACCTCTTTTGCAAGCTTGCTCGTGGGCCTTTAAGTTTAACATCACTATTACTATCAATCTGTCCTCGGACAGGTTAACATCCTCAGACATAGCCCATGGCCCAAAAATGTATATTGGGCCTTTTATCCCCACAATAGCCCTTCAAAACTCCATTTTTCTCTCCCTTCCGAAGAGAGAATTGGGGTTTTGATCTAACGTAACAGCTTCCACACACTTCTCCAATTTCTACACGTGAGAATGTCGTTTCCCCCTATAACTGTTTTTTATGCTTCGAAGCCTGTGATACCCCATTAAATGCTCCAGGCAGCACCTGTCCTCCATGTTCAATGGTGTGATGCAAATCAAACGGTCAGAATTTCTCCTTGAATTTTGAGTGGGATAACTCCCACTCAATCCCACCTCTCATATAAAACGTCTAGGAGATCACAATTCTCCCATTATTTCACAAACCAGCTAGCCCTTAAGAATCCCTAACTTTCCCAAATCCCAAGAAGTTTCTGAAGTGTCATCTGTTCTTTCTCTCGTAAGTTTTCACGCTACTAGGTTCTTTTTCTCCTCGACCTCTTAATCTTTTCCCCCTTTTTCAAAATCTTCATTTGTATTTTGTTTAAATGGGTAGATTTAAAGACCTAGTAGACACTATTGCTGGTATAGAGGGCTTTTGAGCCAAATACTACATCCCCTCGAGAGCTGGCTTAAGGTATTGTGCCCCAGATCAAATACTTACCCATAGGAAAGAAGGGGAAGTCGTCATTCCCATAATCACATTCATAGAGGGAGGAATGATGCTTCCCATGGGGAGTATAACCCGAGACTACTTGTATAACCATAGGTTATGTCTGCACCAATGTGCACCTAATGTATTTAGAATCTTAGGTAGTGTCGACACTCTCAATGAGCAAATGGGTTTGAGACTCACATGGCACGACATTGTCCATATGTATGAGTGCCACTCACTTGCCGACTCGGGGTATTATCTTAAGTCTAGGTCTAGCGTCGTTAGGCTTGTATCATGTCTTCCCAAATCTAACAAAGGCATGAAGGACAACTGCCTAATCACCTCAGGGGAGTGGCACGACAGTCTTCACTGCTCAGTCAAGGAGGGAGCACCAAGTGTGACTCCATAGGGTTAAGCCCCTTGGCACGGGGTTTAGTTCTTTTAGCTTTATCATTCATATTTTTGTTGTATATTAGTTTCCCTTTGGTTTAGGATTTTATTAGTCTGACCATGATTTGCTTCTTGGATGTTTTTGCAAACAAGCAACATGTAGCGCCCCACTTAAGCTTAACCAACATCCAAGACCTCAACAGAATTCTAAGGTCCAAGGTGTTTGTAAGTGAAAATGGGCAGTTGAAGGCAGTCCATCTCATCTTGGGCTTTAAACCATTATCAACCACCTTCCAAGTCGTAGGCAATGCAATCATAGCGGGTGACCGTAAGCGCTGAAGAATAGACATCTCTAAAGTAGGATTTCTTACCTCATAAGATCTACCCAACGAACCTCCTCTCCCCCTTCTCGCACGCCCAATAACAGCAGTCCCCCCTCTTGTACATCCCGAAGTAGCAGCTTCCAGGGAGGAATCTACCTCCTCACGCTTGTCTCTCAAGGAAGAAATAGACCAATTCCAACTCGAGAAAGAAAAAGAGGAGCGAATCAATCCAATCGACCTCTCAAACTCCAAGAATGAACCAAATAGATCAACAGCCCATTTTCCTCCTTTGATAATCACCGCAGTAGATAGCGAGACCTCGAAAGAATAAATGGCTTTGAATCCAAGGATGGGTTTGATGGATCTGATGGCTACTAGGCAGAAAGGGCCATCATCCAAAGAGGCCCCTAAATCCCAATTGCCCCCCACTCTTCCTCCTCACCCTTCTCCTCCTACAACCACCACTAGTCAGCTTCCCATAATAGATTTAAAGAAGAAAAGGAAGGAGCAAGACGTAGAGGAAAGTAAGCTGGTCCCTCAAAAAGGGGCCAAGCAACAAAAGATAGCCAAGGACAAGCGGGTTGTTCTTGCAGATAATAGGGAAGAGACAATTGCTCTTGAGGGACGTCAACAACGCATTTGGGCCCCCTAGCTGGAATTGGATGGGACTGCTATCCCATTGAATGCCTCAATAAGGGAATTCCAAAGAGGGCATTTGGCCTACCTCGCCGAAGCTCTAGAGCAACCCCTCCTCTTACCTAAAGACATGGACGCCCTAAAGTGTATGAGGCAGTCGGACCTCTTCATGTCATTGAAGAGGGACCTTGCTATGGTGAGTTTTTTCCATCACATTAAGTACATAAATGCTAAGACACACACACACACACATGCACACACACATATATATATGGAAGCTCTACTATTCTTATGCAGGTCATTCAGGAAGTTTTTATTTCTAAGGAGTGGATCAAGGACGCTAGGAAAGAGACCAATGCCTAGATCCAAGCCCACACTGAGACCGTTAAAGCCCTGAGGGCCGTGAAGGAAGAAAAACAAGAATTGGCTGATAAACTGGTTGCCAAGGAGAGGGCACAGAAAAGCGCTGAATCTGGTATGGAGAGTGCTCAGAGACATACTGAAGATCAACGTAAACAGCTGCATCTTAAAGAGATAGATCTGGCCACTCAGAAGCAGCTAGTTCTGGACCTCCAAGCCGATCTGGAGAAGGCCAAAGCCGCCGCTTGAGTAGCTGGGGAAGCTACTGAGGCCGCTCGGCAAGCATCCTACAACCGCGGAGTAGAAGAAACCAAGGTTCGATTAGTTGAGGAGCTGGCCGAGGTATGCAAAGATTACTGCAAGGAAACTTGGGAGAAAGCCCTTGACCTTGCAGGGGTCCCTGCTTCTTCAGAGTGGAGGTAGCCTAGGAGTGTATACGACCCTCCCAACATCCGTGAAATCCCAATTGTCTCTACAATTTCCCCTGCCATTACTTAAGAATCCTCTAAACAGCCTCTGGCTGTGCAAGGCCTTCCTCCTCCCCCTAAGGCTTCAAAAGAATCCAACCAAGCTAGCATTTAAGGCCAAAATGAGGGAGAGAACAAGGATAAGAGTAAGGGCAAGGGGGTCAAGCATCCCTCAAAGACCAAGGAGGCTGCCAAGGCCAAAGATGCAGCGGCCAAGGTGAAGGAGGTAGAGCCAAATCCAAAGAGGTTGGGTCCAGGGCAAGGATGTTGTTACCTCTCAGCCAAGCAAAAAAGAAGACCTTCCTCCTCCGACCAAAGCCTAGCTCCTAGGGTTTTATTTCTTTCGCGGCCATTTTTCCCTTTCTTTTGTAATTTTATCTTTATACCTTTTCCTTGAGGATGGCATTTTGCCCCTGTATGTAATGGGATTTTTTGTAAGCAAATTGCTCCTCCACAAGGCTTAAATTAATGAGAATTGCAAGTACTTTGTTCATGGTGTTTGTTTATGCTTGTACTCTTCCCTTGTGTGATTTCTGTTTTTCTTTGCATTCATTTAGTAGGATAGTGAGACACGCCCCATGTTAATATCTACATAAAAAAATAATACTAAAGCAAACATCTATAAATCCATAATTTCAATAAAACACACTTTCAACTCAATGATCCATACATCATCCACATCATTTCCTCTAAGCCTAAAGACTTTGAGGATGTAATCAAATATTGACTAGACAACATATATATATATATAGTGCTAACAAATGCTTTAAATGATGCTCATGAACTCTAGTTTACCCAGATCAGTGTGGTCCGAGAAGCAAAATGTAACCAAAATCAATTTCCACACTAAGAAAAATAATAGAATATATCAATTTTTCTCAAGGCATATGATTTGAGGATCCAGGAAAAGCCAAAGTTCTGTTTGATTCTTAGATATATAATTAAAGATATCAATTTTTTAAGGTATGTGGTCTGAGGAGCTAGGCATAGCCAAGGTTCTGTTTGATTCTTATAGAAATAATGGAAGATATCAATTTTTCCAAGGTATGTGGTCCGAGGAGTCAGGAATAGCCAATGTTCTATTTGATTCTTAGAGAAATAATGGAAGATATCAATTTTTCCAAGATATGTGGTTTGAGGAGCTAGGCATAACCAAGGTTCTGTTCATTTCTTAGAGAAATAATGGAAAATATCAATTTTCCCAAAGTATGTGGTCCGAGAAACCAGGCATAGCCAAGGTTCTGTTTAATTCTTAGATAAATAATGGAAGATATCAATTTTCCCAAGGTATGTGGTCCGAGGAGCTAGACATAGTCAAGGTTCTATTTGGTTCTTAAAGACAATAAATGTAATGCGTAAAGTAATAGGCTATATATAACTGGAAAAACTTTCATTAATAATAATACCTTCATGGTTATTTACATTCCAAGGACGTGGTACAATAGTTTCATCTAGATCTTCAAGATAATAAGCCTATATTCCAGCTACTAAGGTGATGCGATATGACCTTTCCTAGTTTGGCCCTAATTTTCCCCAAGCTAGATTTTTTGCAGTACCCAAAACTTTCCTCAACACCAAATCCCCTGGCACCAGTGGTCTTAGCTTCACGTTTGAGTCATAACCCTGTTTAAGCTTGTGCTGATAATATGCTAGCTAAACCATAGCATTTTCCCTTTATTCTTCAACCAAGTCTAGACTTTTCTCTAACAATCCGTCATTGTTGCTTGGACTAAAAGAGCTCGTCCTCAGCGTTGGGAAACCTGTCTTGGAAGAAATTACTGCCTCGGCCCCATAAGTCATTGAAAAAGGGGTTTCTCCTATGGACCTATGTGGTGTAGTCTTGTAGATCCAAAAGACATATGGCAGCTCTTCCACCCATCTCCCCTTAGCATCATCCAACCTCTTCCTAAGCCCATTAACTATTACCTTATTAATAGCCTCGACCTGCCCATTCCCTTGCGGATAAGCCGGAGTGAAATATCTGTTTGTAATACCCAAATCGTAGCAACATCTTCCAAAGGCCTTACTACCAAACTGAACGCCATTATCTGAGATAAGGGTATGAGGAATTATGAATTGGGTGATAATATTTTTCTAAATAAATCTTCTTGCGTCTAGATCCCTGATATTTTATAGTCGCTCGGCTTCAACCCATTTAGTAAAGTAATCCGTGCCGACCAGCAGAAATCTCCTATTCCTTGCTACCTTGGGGAAGGGTCCTACAATGTCCAAACCCCATTAAGTGAAAGGCCAAGGACTAGATAGAGGATTAAGAACTCCTTCTAGTTGATGAATGTTGGGAGCAAACCTCTGACATTGGTCACACTTTTTTACATACTCTAGTATTTCCTTCTGTATATCAGGCCACCAATATCCTTGAGTAAGGGCTCTATGAGACAAGGATCTTCCCCCTGTATGACTTCCACAAATCCCCTCATGCAATTCTTCTAGAAGCAGCTCTGTTGCTCCAAAATGCATACACAGCAGGTATGGTCCAGAAAAAGAGCGCTTGTACAACTTTTAATCCTCGGACAGCCAAAACTGAGGAGCCTTCTTACGTATTTTGTTAGCCTCAGATTTTTCCTTAGGTAAGATATTCTCTTTAAGATACAGCACAACGGGGTCCATCCAGCTAGGTCCCACTTTGATCTGATGAACACAGACTACATCTACATTCATCTTAGTAGGCGTATGCAAATCTTCCACTAAAATAACACAAGGTAAACTCTATGTCGAGGACGTTGCCAGGGTGGCTAGAAAGTCGGCATAAGTGTTCCGGTTTCTTGAGATTTGCACTAAAGTGAAAGATTCAAAATTTGATTGCAATTGTCTAACCTAACTTAAATATTCCTGCATCCTCGGATCTCTGGCTTCTAGCTCCCCTTCCACCTGGCCTACAACCAATCTTAAGTCTGAGAACATTTCCACGTTCTTCCCTCCCATTTTTTGAACCATGGTCATCCCTATTAGCAAAGCTTTATACTCGGCTTCATTATTTGTGGCCGAAAAACCCATTCTCAAGGACTTTTCAATGACGATCTTATCTGGAGATATTATAACCCACTCCAGATCCTCTTTGATTTACTGCACCATCCACGTACACCTTCCAAGATAAAGATTCCTTCAAAGAGATCATGCCAACTAATTTTTCATCCATGTCTGATCTCTTCGTATGTTCTTCTAATGAGGGGTCAGCGAACTCGGCCACCAAATTAGCAAGGACCTGGCCTTTCACAGAGGTGCATGGCATGTACTTTATATCAAAAGCCCCTAGAATTTTTTTCCACATGGCAATCCTTCCCATATAATCAGCGCTCCGAAGTAGAGACCTAAGCGGGAGTTGGGTTAGGACCACAACTATGTGAGACTGGAAGTACTGGGGAAGCTTTCGCGTGGCATGTACCACTGCCAAAATAGCTTTTTCCAGTGGTAAGTAGCAGATCTCAGCTTCATGCAATGACTTACTTACATATTAGACTGGCCTCTAAACACCGTTGTCAACCCTTATTAGTACCAAACCGACAGCATGGGAAACTACAATGATATAAGCAAACAATACCTCATCTACCTCAGGCCTAGACATAATAGGTGGCAAAGAAAGATATTCTTTAAGCTGTTGAACAGCCAAAGCACACTCCTCAATCCATTCAAATCCCTTCCATTTATTCAGCAACTGGAAGAAAGGTCTGCATCTGTCCGTGGACTGAGAAATAAATTGATTCAAAGCAGCTATCAATCTTGTCAATCTCTGAACTTCTTTAGGATTACAAGGTGGCTACAAGCTGTTAATTGCTTTAACTTGATCAGGATTAACTTCAATTCCACAATGTGTAACCATGAAGCCCAGAAACTTATCGGATCCCATGCCAAAATAGCATTTGGAAGCATTTAGGCGCAACTTATACTTCCTTAGTGTCTCGAAGACGTTTTCAAGATTCCCAATATGCTCGGACTCCACCTTACTCTTTACCACTGTGTCATCTACATAAACTTTAATGCTTTTCCCCAACTACAACTCGAACATCCTGATCATCATCCTCTGGTAAGTAGCCCCTGCATTCTTCAAACCGAAAGGCATTACCTTATAATGATAGTTTCCTGTAGGAGTGACAAAGGTTGTTTTCTCTTGATCATCCAAAGCCAAAGGTATTTGGTAATAACCTTGAAAAGCATCTAAAAAACTCATCCGAAGATGCCCAGCCGTGGCATCCACCAACTAATCAATGCGAGGCATGGGGAAAGGATCTTTGGGACACACTTTATTCAAATCAATAAAGTCTACACATACCCTTCACTTGCCATTCTTCTTTTTAACCACCACCGTATTGGTCAACCAATCAGGATAAAATACCTATTTGATAGCTCCTTCCTACTTGAGCTTAATTACTTCTTCTTTGACAGCTTCAGAATGTTCCTTAGATGATCGCCGAGGTGATTGTTTCCTTGGTACCACAGTGGGGTTAACATTCAAATGATAAAAAATGAAGCTCGGGTTAACCCCAGGGGCCTTATAAGCATTCCAAGCAAAAAAGTCAAGGTTTCCCTTAAGGAACTTCATCAAGTCCTCCTTTTCCTAAGGAGGCAACTGAGAACCAACTTGAAAATACTTCTTTGTATCCTTACATATAGAAACTCGTTCTAAAGCTTCACATTTCGCTTCTACGAATAGACCCCCTGACAACACCGGCTCCTTTAATTGCTACAAACCAAGCTCATTTGATGTCGAGGACCCACCCTCAGCGTCATGTCTAACTGCAGCCACCATACACTGCCTCGCTATAGACTAGCTTTTGATCAACTCTCCAACCCGGTCCCTAGATAGATATTTCACCTTTAAATGCAAAGTGGAAGGGATAGCCCCCATGGCATGAAGCTAGGGTCTCACCATAATGGCTGTGTATGGAGAATACGCATCCACCACTATGAAGTTGACCTCTATAACTTCTGACCCCGTTTGTACTGGTAACTTGACTTGCCCCATTGGTATAACCATCTTCCCATCGAAACCTACTAGAGGTGAATCATGACTAGTCAAATCCTCTGGTTTTAACCCTAACCTTTTATACAAATCAGGGTACATAATTTCCACCCCACTACCCTGATCCACCATCACACGCCTCACGTCGTACCCCTTATCCTGAGTGTGACCACCAGAGCATCATTGTGTGGTTGTATAGTTCCAAACTTATCCTTCTCCGAGAAGCTCAATGCCAGTTATTGTGCAACCCTCACCCTCTTTGGCTCATGATTAAAGTTCTCGGGTAGTGGCCGAGTCATTATACGGGAGGGGCATGAATCTATCCTCCCAGGAGCTACAAAAATGACATTAATGGTACCTAATGGAGGCCTTGAAGAGGTATTCCCGTGAGTACCTGAGCCTGTATAATCGACTTGCCCATTGGGCCTATATAGGAACTGTTGCAACCTTCCATCTTTAACCAATTGCTCCAAATGATGCCACAAGTTTCTGCAATTCTCGGTGGTGTGTCCTCGTTCCTGATGATACTGACAATAAAGATTTTAATTAAGTCTGGTGGGGTCTCCACTCATATTGTTAGGCCATTTGAAGTATGGCTCATTCTTAATCTTCTCTAGAATTTGATGAACTGGCTCTCGGAACACAGTATTAACGGCTTATGGCACAATGGCAACCCCAATTTGTTTGATGAAATCTCACCGAGGACGATTATCGTTAAATTTTGTCCGACCTGAAGTCTCTCCTATCTTGAGAGATCATCTTCACTTTTTCTTTTCCTTTTCCTAACTGTTGGTCCTCCTCAACTCGTTTATACTTATCAATCTGAACCATGAGTTGGCGCATACTATTAACTGGTTTGCCATTTAATGACTTCCTCAAACCATGCTCGGTCGGCAAGTTTACCTTGAAAGTTCTGATGGCCAAATCATCGAAGTCCCCATCAATCTCATTGAACATCTCCCAGTACCTGTCTATATATGTTTTTAAAGTTTCACCCTCTCGCATAGTCATAGACAATAAAGAATCCAAAGGCCGAGGGACTCTACTACATGTAATAAAGTAAGATCCGAACGCCTGGGTGAGTTCTTTAAAGGAACCAATGGACCCGGATCTCAAGCTATCAAACCACCTCATTGCGACAGGTCCCAAGCTGGATGGGAAAACCTTGCACATCAAAGCCTCATTTTTAGAATGCACAGCCATTTTGGTTGAAATGGCTTACGTGCTCCACAAGGTCAGTTCGACCATTATACATGGTAAACGTTGGCTGAATGAAACATTGAGAAAATTTTCCCCCTTCGATCTTACGTGTAAAGGGCGATATAGAAGTTTGATTGAACGCTCGACTCATAGCATCAGTTCCTAGACCCTTGCTGGCTGAATTCCTATTCCTGCGATTATAGGGGTTACTCTTTTCATACGAGTAAGACTTACTAAAGGGAGTTCTTGATCTAGGTCTATAGTTGCCTTCCTCATTCTTACTAGGAGAAGAGTTAGAAATGGACGGTTCTCGCCACCGTCGCTCTTGACATAATTGTCTCCTCAAACGATCAATTTCCAACTACATGGCCCTAGCATTCTCTTCATAGGAGACTCTGCTTCCACCTCGTAACTGACTCCTACTAATATGGGTGGTATTTACACTTCCCTCTCGGTCTCCACCTCGTTCAAGATTGTGGAAGTCATCTTGATGCTGGGACCCCCTAGACTCCACATAGTGTGGACTTAGACTCACTAAAAACCAAAGATTCCCACAGACGGCACCAATTGTGAGGTTGCAATTTGTACCTAAGCCCAACAAGAGAAAGGGTATAGGCCCAAAGAGTCCAATACAATAAATTTATAGATAGTGGGTCAGAAATTTTGTTTCTAATAAACTTACACAGTAATAACAATGGCCCAAGATTATAAAATGACAAGGATAGATAAATTTATATGATGAAACTTATCCTCAAACTCAAGCCGAGGACCAGATTCTTATCTTTCTCCTCTCTTAAAGATTAATTACAAATATCTAGTCTACAGTATTTTCTCTTTCTATCTCTCGATCCCTCCCTTCTCCGGGACCTCCCTCCTTCTTATACTTCATCTTTTCCCCATTTTTTGCTCTTCATGTGTAGATTTAGATTTCTTCCCTTGATACTTGTCCCATCAGCCTCTTCGTGAAGTCTTTAGATAATAGTTGTAAGGCTGAAAATCACTGTTTAGGTATCACTTCCTCATTAATGCGGCCAGAGACTTAGGTACAGAGCATTCAATGCGGTGGTAGAAGCTTTCTCTAAGATATTTCCCAACTTTCCCTGCTCTTTATGCCCCCATGAAACATATCTTCACCCACAAGACCTCTTAAAAGATCATTCTAGTCAACATGACGTACCACCTGACCCTTACTCGACTTATCCGAGGAGATACCCCTACTCGGATTACTTCCATTAACCTCTTTTGCAATAGCTTGCTCATAGGCCTTTAAGTTTAACATCACTATTACTATCGATCCGTCCTCAGACAGGTAAACATCCTCGGACACAGCCCATGGCCCAAAAATGCATCTTGGGCCTTTTATCCCTACAATAGCCCCTCAAAACTCAATTTTTCTCTTCCATCCGAGGAGAAAATTAAGTTTTTGATCCAACGTAACAGCTTCCACATGCTTCTCCAATTTATACACGTGAGAATGTCGTTTCCCCCCTCTTATAACTGCTTCTAACGCTTCGAAGCCCGTGATGCCCCATTAAATGCTCCAGGCGGCGCCTGTCCTCCATGTTCAACGATGTGATGCAAATCAAACAGTCAGAATTTCTCCTTAAATTTTGAGAGGGATAACTCCCACTTAATCCCGCCTCTCATATAAAATGTCTAGGAGATCACAATTCTCCCATTATTTCACAAACCAGTTAGCCCTTAAGAATCCCTAACTTTCCTAAATCTCAAGAAGTTTCTAAAGAGTCATCTATTCTTTCTCTCGTACATTTTCACGCTACTAGGTTCTTTTTCTCCGCTGCCAATCTCCTCGACCTCTTAATATTTTCCCAGTCCTGCTGGTATGGAGGGCTTTAGAACCAAATACCACATCCCCCCAGGAGTTGGTTTGAGGTATTGTGCCCCAGATTAGATACTTACCCATAAGAAAGAAGGGGAAGTCGTCATTCCCACAATTTATTGATGACATATCTATAGATATTTGAATTCCTTGAAATTTTGCAAGTATGGAAGATATTTAAAGAAGATGTAATCCAATGGTGGATTTGTGAAAATTCATCTCTAGTAAAAATATAGGGTAAAATGCAAAACTGACCCTCTAAGTTTTTGCAATTTTCATTTCAGTCCACTAACTTTGTTTTTGTTTATTTCAGTCCTCTAATTTTCATGTTTATTCAATTAAGGCTTTTCTATCAACTTTTGTTATATGCTGTGGTCAATTTTTCAATTTTATAAATTTTTCTTCAAAATTTTTAAATTAAAAAAATTGAATTAGTGATTGAAAAATATTTTCCAGATTTTTTTTTCAAAAATTTTTAACAAAAGTTAAAGAAAAGGCCTTAATTGAATAAATCTAAAACTTAGAGGACTAAAATGAACGAAAGCAAAGTTAGGGGACTAAAATGAAATCTGAGGAAAGTTAGAGGGTCAGTTTTGTATTTTAGCCAAAAATATATTAAGTAAAGTTGTAGCCTTATGTTTTAACCAATTTTTTAGCTAAACTTTATCCTTAATTATATTATCTTCTTTTTAAAATTAAGGTTACTGACTTTTTAATACTAATTTTTGTCATCATGAGCATTTTTTCTATTGTAACAATTAAAGAGAAAATAAAGAATAATAATCGTTTACAATAATGATCAACCCAATTTGGCCAAAGAACTCGATGTGTGACATGACAATTTTTTTTTTTACAACTCAATGGAATTGTAAGATTATTTCAATAGAGCAAAATAATTCGAAAGCTTTTAACTCAAAATTTTGTTGTATTAATAGTATATGATTCTTAATAATAGTTTCGTATTAACAATATATGGTTCTTGATAATTTTATTTATTGCAAAAGCTAATATGAGAGCAAGATTTAAGAACATAAATTGTTGAAATATCTGTAAAACAAAAGGTTCATAGTTTTTAGGTCAAATTAGAGTTCAAACAAAATGATGTCAAAATTAATTAACATTAACTAAATAAATAATAATAATTTTGTAAAATGTAGTAACCTTAATTAAAAAAAGTATCAACAAAAATTTGAATATTTTACAAACATATTACATGAATTAAAAAAGAAGATAGTATAGTTACTATTTTATAAATTTAAGATAAATTTCGTTATTTATTCTATATTATTTTAATATTATATAATAGGAATTGTTTTAGTAATCAAAGTTAGGCAGCACAAGTTATGCTTGCATGATGTGTCTTGACTTGTACAACATAATTTTTCCATGACTTTTTCTTTTTCTTTTTCTTTTGAAAATTCATACCACTCATTATAAGCAGATTAAAATTGTTAATATAATTTAAGATTTTTAAAATAATATTTTATTTTTAGAGTAGACTAATTACAAAAAAGCTTATTAACATATTATTATAATTATAATAACAATTAAAAAATAAGTATTTTTTTTTATTATATTGAGTTATGTCAATTGACACTTTTGATGTCTCTACAGATATTCAATGTTTGAATCCACTATCCTCATTGGGGAAATTATTATGTACTCCTAAAATATCATAAATGCGTACTTCCCTCTCTCACATAAATAGTGGGTCCCACTAATTAAATTCATGGTGGGACCCATCATTCATGTGAGAGGGGGAACTACGCATTTATGGTACTCTAGGAGTACCTAATAATTTTCCTCCTCATTGTCATGAGTTCATAACTATCAATTTTTGGAAATTGTAGAAAATGTTTTTTTTTTTTTGAAAACTTGAAATATCTACTAGTTATAGAATAAATAGATTGAGTTTTCATTTATAATAACAAACATGTTGTGCAGCGGTTTACTGTTTGTTTCTTAAGGTGAATAGCTCTCCATTAAGGCCTTGTTTGGAAGGAGAGAATGGAATAAAATGGAAAAGAATATTTTTAGAATATTTTTCCCTTCCCTTGTTTGGGAGTTTTAATGGAGGAAATGAAAAGTCTATTCCCTTGTTTGGGAGTTTAAGTGGAAGGAAATGGAATGGGTAAGAGGGAACACTCAGTCCTCCCTATTCCTTTAAAACCTCAAATTTTTATTTCCCCCGAAATTGAGAGGAATGAGAGGGAATAAAATTAGATTTAATGAATTTTTTACTAAAACTCCCAAAATACCCCTATATATTTAACTCTTTATTTTAAAATAGAGGTTTAATAGTAATATTGTCATAAAATGATTCCATTCTATTCCCTCCATGTTACTCCCAAACAAGAATACTTACATTCCATTTATTTTCATTCATTTCCATTCCTTTATTTTAAAATATCCAATCAAGGTTACTTAATTCCATTCTATTCTCTTATCATCATTCCATTCCATTCCCTTATGAACTCTCAAACAAAGCCTAAGGGTGCGATCCCTAGTTACCTTCTTTTTATAAAATAAAAAGAATTACTATTGAAGAAACTAACTTACTTTTTATTTTAAAATAAAAATGAAAAGAAACTAACAGTAAATTACTAATGAAGAAACCAAGTATAAACGGAATGGAATTTGCGGGCTAGGGGAAAAGAATTTCGGCAATCCAATTAACAAAATTGATAAAAAAAATTTGTCAATTTCTCTTTCCTCCTTTTTTCTTGAATTTCAACAACATCAATATCGAAATACCAAAAATGATGTCAGACTTGTCAATTTCTCTCTCTTCTTTTTCTTGTATTTCGCCAAGACTAATACTGAATTTTGCATCTCTCCTCATTTAGCTAAAAAACTTTACACAGTACACATAAAGTCTATAAACTCTAATTTTAACAATATTTAGCCAAAAGACTCAGCTTTCTAGGGTTTTAATTGTTTTGGAGAGAATATAGGTTCTAAAGAAAATGAGATTAGAGAAAATAAGATTTTGGCCAAGAGAGGGTTTGGGAGAACTAGAGAGAGAGCCACGGTGGGTACTAATTGGTCTGATCAAAGAGAGCAGAGTGTATTGTTGAGGATTAATTATGTGTTGCACTCCTCATTCACTGAATTGTAAAATGCTGATATGACATGTTTGAATTAGAGGGTGTAGAACATAAGTTTTACATCACATCCTTATTGAATTTAGACACTTATGTCATTATTTAATATATATTGTAGCGGCCAAGCCCTAAAAACTCTGTGAATTGGGCTTGGGCCCTCAATCTATTTGTTTTCTTTAGGGGATGCTTTTAGCCTACGATAGGAGGTCCCAAGAGCAGATTTGGCTATGTTGGGTTAGGCCTCCAAGATGGTTCACCAAATATGATTTAAAGCCTTGGCCAAGGACATGACCCTTTGACCGAGTTTCCCTTTTAGTTCCCTATAGTATACCTCTCATTCCTCTCATGTTTTCACTCCCCAATTTTTCCATCCCCCAACTATCCTCCCTCCTTTTTCTTTTATACTCTCTTGTTAGTGGGTCCTTCATCATGACGGAATCTTCCACACGTGTGTGGGACTTACTAAATCAAAGGTCCAAGTGTTTCCCTGAGTCTATGGCACTAATCCCCTTTATTAAATTTAGAATCTGCAACAAGTCCCATCAATTTAATTATGTCAAACTACTTCGTAACTTGTGCCCGATACCAATTCAGGTCCTCGGAAGCATGTTGGGGCCTGGTCGGGAATTATGGGTTTTAGACACTAGGCCTTCCATGACTTGTCCGTTTTCGAGCCGAGCTCTCTCCTTTAGCGTGGACAGCTCAATGTCCTCGGCCCACCTCAAAATTAGGCCGAACGCATGTTGCCCCCACATATATTATTTATATAGTCAAATTCAAATTACATTTTATGTTTAAACTCTCCATAAGATTCATTTCATAAAAATTAAATAACTCAAAAACTCAAAAAATTTCTTGTCATAGTTAATATAAATGACCATTAATAATTACCATAATTACCTATTAAAAATATCATATTAAATTTCATATAAAGAAAAAAATTATTTAAAACTACCAGAATTATCAAATTTCATATTTAAACAACCAAAAAATAACATATTTTATTAAACTTTGTCAAGGTTAACCCTTAGCTTATTTAAAAGCTAAGATCAAAAAAGTGACTTTAAGGACACAATGAACCCTCCAAGCCCAAGCTCCTACATGTACTTGAGCCCTCCAAACTCTAGCTAACAACTGACTTCACCAAGCCCTTTCTCTTCCTAGCTTACCGAAGACCCTCCATTGAAGCTCCAATGGAATCACCACCAATGAAGATTGGATTTAAGTTGTGGCTTCTCAAGTTTCTTTAGCTATTCACTCACTCACAGGTATATGTTTATGGATGAAGAATGTGTTTACAGAATATCTATCAATGGAATGAAAGAGATGGAATAGGGAGATGAAGAACTTGGTTTTTCTCTAAGGAAAAAACTCTATATTTTCATACAACGGAATGGCTTCACTCTCTTGTCACCCTTAGGGTTTCTAGGGTTTGGTCAATACATACCTGAAGCATCTTGCCATGCCTCACAATTGTATGTGTATGCTACCAAATTGGCAATGGTAGGTGCAATTGTAGAGCATAGAGATCATGCAACTCGCTACCTGTTTGCCCCCTAAGGTCACAAGATAGTCGTGAGATGCACGATTGCACTCTCAGACAAACACCTACCATGTGGACTTCATGGGTAGCTTAGGTCGCAAGTAAGTCGTGTAATGCCCTAGCTCAATAAAAAAAATTTATAAAAATACCAAATTTTTTTTGGAGACCCTATGCCTCCACCCACCCCATTTGTTCCCCACCACTAATTCTCACAAAATATCTCTCCCTCTCCCTTGGCCGACCATACCCTTCTCTTTCTCTTCTTTGTTCTTTCTTTTTACACAAACACAAACACACTCATATCTCCCTTTCTCACACTCCCACTAGTGCATACTCCACCACCTCCACAATTATTTTTCCAGTGAGTTTTACTGGAAAAACTCCATGAGAACCTCTTATGGTCCTACAACTCATCTTATTTAAGGTAAGAGCTCTTATATTTTGGTGGGTTTTCATATTTTGCTAGAGGTTTTTCTAATCTAAGTTTTGGAAGTGATATTCATGTAATTTATATATATGGGTTTTGACTTGGTGGATTTATTTGATGAGTGGATTTTATGGTTTTTACAAATGGTAGTGATCTAAGGTTTGTTATGGTGAAGATTTGGGGGTTTTGGATTTCAAATGTGAAATAGTCGGTATATATAATTTTTATTGTTTATTTGGAGTTAGTTAAAGATTTAAATTGTTTATCTTGGAGGATATTGTGATTTTGTTTTCATGGGTCTCTTGATGATGTTGTGTATTGCTTGTGGGAATTACTTTTAAAGTGTTGAGGTCTTGATGTTAGAGAGATACCTTGAATGAGTTAATTTTACAAATTGGAGTCTATGCCTTGTAAATTAAATTGTTGAGAAATTTTGGAAGTGGAATTCATTATTTGTGAGGTTAAATACTTAGGCTTGCCTAATTAATTGCTTATTTGGCAATTCCTGATTCATAGCTAGATGCAATGTTAAGCTTTATGCTTTTCATGATAGGTTTGCTTGGTATTGTTTAGGTTCTAACTAATCTCCTTTGGAGCTTGGAGAATTAGATTTTTTGTGAGTTGCAAGGTAACTAGCTTTTTTAATGGGATTTTTGGAAAATAACCATGTTATATAAACGTTGTTTTTTGGGTTAAACACGTTTTGGAAAACTGCTTATGCAAAACTCTATTTTTCCTTATAAGTGTCATGTTGTAACCTTAATGTATATGATTATTTATGAAAAGTGCATCATATTTGTTATTACATATGGGGAAATGCATGATTTTTCAGCATGGAAAAGACAAGCGTCTTTAATTAATTCTTTGTAATGGATTTTATGAATTTATTGCATTGTTTGCAAAATTTAAAGATGTTTTATCTTGACTTATGGTATTTGGGAAAATTGATACAAAATATTCTTGACAAGAAATGAGTTTGAAAGCTTTGAGATCCTTGTGAATATATTGGGTATTTTAAAGGTTTTTGTGAAATTACTTGGAATTGAACTGTGTTTTGATTTCATATAAACTGTGAGCTTTTTATGTTTTTACCTTGAGTTGTGACATGTGATTACCCGGTGATTACTTAGTTGGACAGTTTGTGTGACATTGGTATCTTAGCACCCTTTTTTGTGATGGTTATTGAGTTCTAGCTTTGTGTCGATGAATTAGTTCCAACTTTGTGTCGGTAGATTAGTTCTAGCTTTGTATTAGCAATTGAGTTCTAGTTTTGTGTCAGTAGATTGAGTTCCAGCTTTGTGTTAGCATAGTCATGTGGCCTTGGGTTGAAGTTCTTAGTTTTGGAATGATGTTTTTGTTGCTCAAAGTAAATATATATTATGTAGTTTCATGGTGATTATTTTGACAAGCCTTATGCTAGTTGTTTAATCATAAATTGTATTTTATAAGCTATGTGCTACATTGTATAATCATTCTTGTCATGTTTTTATTGAAAATGATTTTGTAGATTTCTATAAAAAAATTACTAATCTATAACATACTTTGTAAACTATTCATCATCATGAAATTCGCATCTCTCCCACCTCTATTAAATATGTTACTTACTAGGCACTATTTCATCCCATTTTTTCACAAACTTTTCAGAGTAGGCAATGATCATTTTAAGAAAGGTTTTTTTTTTTTTTTTTGGTGGCTAGCAATAGCTAGACAAACTATTGATGGAGGCTGGACTTTATGATGGTGATCTATAAGTGTGGTTCATCCTAGAGGAAGCTTGATACAATCTTTTGTAGCTAATAGTGGTGATGACTTTTTTCCCACCGATGGGACAAGTTGATAATGTGTAATTATATTTATCTAGACCTCCATTTTTTTGTGGCCAATGGTCCTTATAATTATTGCAAAGAGCTCTCATTTACTTTGTGAGTATCTTTGATGAAATTATTATGAAAATTTTTTATGTTGGTACTTAGTATGAATTATTTGAATTGAATTGTCAAAAAAGAAAAATCTACAGGTACCTTTGGTTTGTATTTATCATGCTTTGGATTCTTTTGGGGTTTGAGGCGTAACAGGTCTCCTCCAGGCCATGAGATCTCCAGTTGATGTAGCTTTTAGTCTTCAAGGAGAGACTCAAGTACATCACTTCAACTTACATGAAATCCCAGAAACCAATATATCACCAATAAAATGCATTACAAATAAAGTTTCATCACTGAATAAAGCCAACATAAAATATGCCTTCTCATAGGAAAATTGACTTAATACGAGGTAGTCATGCTTCATATAGAGAAATATTAAGAGAGAGAGAGAGAGAGAGGAAATGCATTAAGCAATGAGTTGGTTTATTCTTCAATTATGGAAATGCGATTACAAGTAGGTATTTATAAAACCATAAAACTATTCTATTGGCCCACATATCCTTATCCTAATGTTACTATTCCTCATATGCATTAATAATTCCAACATGTGTTAAATGTAATTAACATGCTTAGAATTGTAACTAACTAACCAACTAACTTACTAAATGTAACATTACAACAATTATTATCTATATACCTATAGGGTTCCTAATAGCCCAAGAGATTAGTTGTGCCTTTTTTAAGACCCAAGAATTTCACCACTTACATCATATTCAAGTAGTTTTAGGAGTTAATTTCTTATTTACTCCTTAGCAGTTTTGTGTAAATGATTGCATTACGTAAAACTCCTTAAAGCACTAGCATCAAGTGTGTCAAATGCTAAATTTTTAGCATTGAACACTCCAAAGACCAAAATGTGCCAAATGCAAAAGGAAATAGCATGATGCTACAGTGACATTCTAATATTGTCACTGTACAGAGACAAATGCTAACAATATTTAGCCATACCTTTCTCGGCCTTTTGGCTAAGATAAAAAATAAAAATAAAAAATTATTTATCTCTCTCCCCCGTTTGTCTTTTCTTTCGGTCTTCCTCTCTTCTCTCACAACTTTGTGGCCATGGCTATGGCCAAAGCTTCTTGGCTGGAGCTGCATGGCCGAAACCTCAAATGGTTGCTGCTCTTCATCACAGTGACCTACAATTCCTCAATCTCCATCAATCTTGCTTTCTCTCTCTCTAACCCTCTGAACTCAAAGCATCTCTCTCAAATAGTCTCTCACCTTCTCTTCAAACCTGGATCCCCATGGCTGGATATGAGCATCATCGCCAAACCACCATGGCCGAAAAGCTTCAAGCCATGCGTCTTTTTTTCTCTTGAAACCCACAATTCCTCACTGACATTGCCACACCTCCATAGCCGAAAGCTTCAAGGCCTGCACCACCACTGAGGTGGTCCATCTCTTTGCTTCTATATTTTGTTTTATCCTTCTATTCTCTTTTTTTTTTTTTTTCTTGTCTCTAACCCATGGCCAAAAGTTCACTTTTCATCTAGGTATATGGTTGCGGTTGTGGTGGTGGTGGGGCTTCCGATATGGTGTTGGTGGGCTGTGACTCTATGAGTAATGGTGCTGTGGTGAATGAGTTTTGGATTAGAGATTCTGGATTTTTTTTCCAAATAACATTAAATATCAAAAAATTTAGTTAGTTGTCACATTTCAAAAAAATGATAGAAAATAGCATCTCGAGTGTCTAAAACTCGAGTTCCAAGATAAAACTCGAGTTTTTAAGTCTCGATTTGTAAGCGGTGGGAGCTGATGTGGACAAAAAATCCACATGGAAGCTTCTAAGACTCAAGTTTTAAAAACTCGAGTTTCACCATTTTAATTCTCCTACCGTTCTTCGTCTGGGTTTCTTCATCTGCTAGGTTTCTTCAACATTCTACTGGGTTTCTTCTCCTTCTTCTTCCTTGCGTTTTATTTTTTCCTTCTTCTTCGTTCTTCAACGGAAAATCTGAAGACCAGATCATGCCTCTATCAAATTGTCTCTTCGTTCTTCCTCTTCAGATTGGATCGTGCCTCTTCAAATTATCTCTTCATTCTTCCTCTTCAGATCAGATCATGCCTCTTCAAATTCAAATCGTCTATGTTCTTCTTTAGATATGATGCTCTTCAAGTACAAAATTGAGTCTTAGAGACTCGGTTTTGCTTTTTGGAACTCGTCTCTCTAAGACTCGAGATCTATGTGGCATTGTACTGCCAACTCACCAAGTGGAAATCGAGTCTTTAACCCTCGAGTTTTAGATTGAAATCGAGTCTGTGAAACTCGAGATGCTAGTTTGCTGCATTCTTTCAAACCCACCATAGCTTACGATATGCTTCCTCCTCACACTGCTAGTCTGAAAATATCCCCGAAATTTAGAGCAGAGAGAACTCAGAGAAGAGTGGGGTTCTGGGGTTAGAAATTAAAATGATTTTTTTATTGAATGTTTATATTATTTTAAATAATTTTTTTATCAGTTTTATTTGCAATAAAAAAGATTGAAGAATGGATCATAAAATATTGTGACAAAATAGATAAAATAATGTGTTAAAATGGAATTTGGGATATCACAGTGCTCTTAGAAAGGAGAAGATGTTCTAAGTTCAGGCCCATCCTAAAAAACACGTGGATTCCTTATTTTGGCTCAAAGTTATGGTCACACAAACACTTGCAAAACGACATTTATCAAACACCAATTTGAAAATAAAATAAAACTTGGTAAGAGTAGAATGAAAATTTCTTGTCTCATAAAAAAATGAAAATTTTTTTAAAATTTAAGAGTCCATTTAGTTGGAGATTTTTATTGTTGTTCAATTTTCAATATTGTGGATATATGTGTTTGAGTGTTATAAAAATTCGTATCAGAAGTATTATTGTTATTTAAATACTGAAAATTGCTATTTAAACACATGTACCAAACAGGCCCTAAGGGTGCGTTTGTTTGGAAGTGAAATAGGATAGATGGAAAACTTTAGAGAGAAAATGGGAAGGAAAATTTTTTTGTGGTGTGCTTGGTTGGGTGCACAGGAAGGAAAATAAATGGTGAGACCCATGTATTTTCTCTCCAAGCCCACCAAAATGTCTTCTTCTTAAAATAGAGAAAAAAATGAAAGGAGAAATTGGACATCATTTTTTGACGAAAATGCTCATATGCATCTTCACATGGCTTATCTTATGTACTTTTTTTTTTTCTTCCTCCTGCTAAATGTTGTTTCTTCTACTTTTTCCTCTCTCTTTTTCTTTTTTCTTTTTTTACTAGGTAGGCTTGTCCAGTGCTCATATTCTTTTCTTTTCTTTTCTTTTTTTTTCTTTTGCTTTCTTGTGTGTGTGTGTGTGTGTGTTTTAGATGTGATTTTTTTTATATGATTTTTATTTTTATATAAATTTAGGTGATTTTTTTATCATTTTTTTGGTTTTAATTGAGCATCATTTTTTAACAAGGGTATATGCATAAATTTATATAAATTTACTTTTTTCATCCCTCCATTTTTTCACTTCCAACCAAACAAAAATTAGAGAAATTAAAATTTTTTCTATTCTCTCACTTTTTCATCCTCCCACTACTTTCTATCTTCCTACTTTTTTACATCTCCAATGAAGGGACCTAAATGACAAACTATTGTTTATTTGGCATAAAAGAGGAGAGGGGGGGGGGGGGGGGGGAAGGGAATTGGGTCATTTTTATGGCCAAGACAAGAGCCTCAAACCCAGTACCTGTCCATGCCACTTTTTATCGAGAGGGACTGCCGGACTGCACGCTGAGAAGTGAGAATTTCAAGTTTCGACAAACAGTTCAAGAGTTGAGGGGAGGATTCAAAAAGCAGTGGAAGGTGAGAATCTAATAACGCTCGTATGCACAATGTTGGCCATAAACAACACCAACTTATGCTACAGGATCTACTCTCTTTGTGAGAGGACTCTCCCTGACAATGATCCCACTTCTCTCTGCAACTTCAATGCCTTCATCTCCGTCCTCTGCTTCCAAACGCCTCTTCTGAGTCTTTGTAAGTCATACCCAACCCCACCAAGCAATTCCTGTTTTGTTTGTTTCCGTAGAATATACCTTATCAATATAATGCTTTCTTGGAAAAATTTCTCGTATTTGGAAATGGGGTTGCAGGAGAATTGTGTTTGTTTTTAGAGAATAAAATATCTCTATGTATTGACTTCTATTAACAACTGTATCAATTTCAGTTTCTCAGGTGCGCGAGGGTTAGGGTTTCTTTTCCGTAGCCGCCTGTAGAATTTTGTCCCTAACCTAGTTTAGGTTTATGTTCTGTTCCCTTCTACCTCTCTTGGGTTGATAGGACGGAGAGTTTGGTGTTGTAGCGGTTCTGTTTAAGCTGTGTTTTCCTTGGTTTTCTCTGTTCGTTATTCCCATGGCATCCTTGGAGGATATGTGGGCACGGTTTTCTCTTACGGAGGAGGAAGAGGGGGGTGCTGAGGTTCCCAAAGAGGAGGAGGAGATTCTCCATCGTCTAGCAGGGAAGTTTTATACGAAGAGGGTCCTAAACGTGGAGGCAGTAGCTCGTACGTTTAAACCTTTATGGAGAACAGTCGGTGAACTTAAGATTAGGTATGTTGGAGATCATATTTTGCTGTTCGAATTTGAGGACGTCCTTGACCTTGAGCGTGTGTTGGAGTTCTAACCATGGTCTTATGATAAGGATCTGGTGGCGTTTGAATGTGTGGTCGACATTGAATCGGTGCCTTTCCTGGCTTTTTCACGTGCTACTTTTTGGGTTCAAATGCACAATATCCCGGAGAGGAGCTTGAAGATTGAAGTTGGGGAGATGATTGGGAAGACTATTGGGAGGGTTACTCAAGTCGCTGATCCAGAGGATGATAGGGCCGATAGTGAATTTTTGAGAGTTAGAATTAATATTGATATATCAAAACCCCTTTTACGGTGCTCTAAACTACGTTCAGAGGGGAAGCAGTTGGGCTGGGTTGGTCTCAAGTATGAAAGGCTACCTAAGTTCTGTTATTGGTGTGGAAGAGTTACTCATGGGGAGAGGGAATGTGAAGTTTGGCTTCGGGTCAAAGGGTCATTAAGGAGGGACGATCAACAGTACGGAGAGTGGCTTCGAGCGGAGCCGTTGAGAGTCGCTCGCAAAACTGTGGTGGTAATATCTGGTAGGTCTCGCAACCAAGCGCCATGGTGGAGGAAAAAAGATATTTACAAGAGTCCCTCAAGCAACCCAAACAACAGTAGCAGCAAGGATGCATTCTCTTCTGCTCATGCGGAGGCAAATTTGTACATGGAATTTGTGGATGTTTCTAAGTCGAATGGAGGCAGTGGGGAAAACAATAATCCGGTGGAGGAGTGTGAGCCTCATTCGCAAAGGAAGCATCACGGTTTGCATGCAAAGAATCAGATTAGTAGGCTAGAAAAGGTAGTGGTAGGCTTATCATTACAAGACAATTCGGTGGAGTGTGTGGGTGAGACACATGGTGCGTGTTTAATGTAGCCCGTGGGTCCTGGTAGTGACTCAAGGAAGGTGAGTATTTTTCCCTTGCAAGATTGTACCAACCAATTGTCAAATTCTACTTCTGTAGGGTCCACGAGAAAATGGAAGAAACTTGCTAGGGAGGTGGGTCCGTGTGTGGTGTCACCTTCACCAATGATTGTGGGTAGGAGGCCTGGGTTGGATAACGTTGAAAGTAGCGCTGGTAAAAGATCGTGCTTAAGTGGCAGCAGCTATTTGAATAAAGAAAATTGTGAGGTGGCAGCTGGGTCCTAGCGCCACCAAGTGTTATGAGTTGCCTGAGCTGAAACTGTCGTGGGCTTGAGAACCCACAAACAGAAAATAAGCTGGTTGCGTTGGTACGTAACAAAGATCCCAAATTGGTTTTTTTGATAGAAACAAAGGTAGAAAAAGGGGTTTTAGAATGAATTGGTCGTAAGGTTCAATTTAATAATTTGTTTGTGGTTCCTCGAAACAACACAGGGGGAGGATTGGCATTATATTGGCCAGCTGATATGAATGTGGATGTCCAGTCTTATTCAGCCTACCATATTGATGCTATTGTTAACCTTGGAGCAAATGATGCCTGGCGGTTCATAGGTTTTTGCAGAGACCCTGATACCGCCAGCCGGGAAAGCTCCCGGTCACTGCTAAGACAACTAAGCCACCGATTCAATTTGCCTTGGATTTGCATGGGGGATTTTAATGAGATTTTGTTAGCTAAGGAAAAACAAGGATGGCTGAATAGATCGGAAAAACAGATGCAGGGATTCAGGGATGCTCTTGACTATTGCAGACTGAGGGATTTGGGGTTTTCTGGGTGTCCGTTTACTTGGTGTAATAGGAGGCCTGATGGCCAAAATGTATGGATTCGTCTGGATAGAGAAGTGGCTTCGGTGGAGTGGATTTTGATGTTCCCATCCTCTCGAATTCATCACTTGGATGCTTTTCACTCTAACCATAAACCTTTGTTGCTTTGTTCGGACTCTGAGTATTAAAGGTTTTATAGAAAGGGTAGGCAGTTCTGTTTCAAAGCTATGTGGTTGAAGGATAATTCTTGTGAGGATGTAATCCGGGAGTCTTGGGATTTAAGGCACGAACCTGGTTCAGTATGGGGATTTACAAGGAAAATAATGGCTTGCCAAGAAAACCTCAAAGTTTGGAACTGGAATACATTTGGCCATGTTCGATCTGCTGTCAAAAGGAAGTTGGCTGAATTGAGGAAGCTGAAGAAGGGGGTTGTTACAGAACTTGTCCAAGCCGAATCCAATTGCTTAGAAAGGAAATTGGTAGCCTTCAAGCTAGGGAAGAATGTATGTGGAAACAGAGGGTTCAAAATTCTTGGCTTAAAGAAGGTGATAGAAATACTACTTACTTTCACTGTAGAGCTAATCAAAGAAATAGGAGGAATCTAATATTAGGTTTGGAAGATGATAATGGGATGTGGGTTGAGGATGAAACCAAGATGGGAGGAATGGTGGATAGGTATTTTAAGAATATCTTCTCTAGTTCAAACCCATCTGGATTTGATAGCATTTTAAATGGAATTCAGTGCCCTGTTGATGTTGAGCAGGATCTGAGTGTGTGGGGTGATTTTCAAGCTTTTGAGGTGAAGCAAGTTGTCAACCAAATGGCACCCAACACTGCCCCTAGCCCTGATGGTATGTCACCCATTTTTTATAAATCCTTTTGGCACATTATGGGTGAGGATGTAACTGTAGTTGTACTCCAAGCATTGAATTTAGGTATTGTCTCGAAATCCCTTAATACCACTTTTATTACATTGATTCCCAAAGTTGAAAATCCTAAGAAAGTTTTAGATTTTAGGCCCACAAGTTTATGCAATGTTATTTATAAGTTAATTGCTAAAGTGGTGGCTAATCGGTTGAAAAAATTGTTAGCTAAACTAATACCAGATTCCCAAAGTGCCTTCCTATCAGGTCGGTTGATCACTAACAATATACTGATGGCTTTTGAAACCCCTCATTTTCTAAAAAGGAAGACAAAAGGGAAATTGGGATATATGGCACTTAAGTTGGATATGAGTAAAGCGTATGACCGGGTGGAATGGGTCTTTTTGGAGAGGTTAATGTGCCATTTGGGTACTCAGGAAAGGATGATCAAAATTATTATGGCTTATGTGCAATCTGTATCTTATTCGGTTCTCCTTAATGGGCAGCCGGTGGGTAACATTAAACCCTTGAGGGGTATTTGCCAGGGAGATCCCTTGTCTCCACACCTGTTTCTGTTGTGTGCCATAGGGTTGCAGAGCTTGATTCACCAAGCTAAAGTGGATGGGCATATTAGGGGGGTGGCTATTTGTAGGAACGGTCCTAAAGTTTCTCATTTATCCTTCACAGATGATAATGTGCTATTTTGCAGAGCAACAGAGACTAAATGTAATAAGATTTTGGAAATTTTGGAGGTTTATGAGAAGGGGTCTGATCAAAAGATAAACAGAGAGAAAACGAATATTTTCTTTAGCTCAAATACCCCTTTGCCATTGCAGGATCAGATTCAGCATCTCCTAGGTGTCCCAGCAATTCGCCAGTATGAGAAATATTTAGGGTTACCAGCTCTAGTGGGTCGAGCAAAAAAACAAAGTTTCGTGTTCCTTAAAGAGAGGGTGTGGAAGAAATTACAATGGTGGAAAGAGAAATTATTGTCTCAAGCAGGTAGGGAAGTTCTCATCAAGTCTGTTATCCAAGCTATCCCTACATACACCATGAGTTGTTTCAAATTACCCAAGGGTTTAGTTAGGGAGTTAGAAAGCCTTATCCGTAAATTTTGGTGGGGCTATAGCGGTGATTCGAGGAAGGTGCATTGGGTTTGCTGGGAAAAGCTTTGTGAAGCGAATGAGGTAGGTGGCATGGGATTCAAAGAGATTAAGAAGTTCAATGAAGCGCTCTTAGCAAAACAGGTTTAGAGGATGATAAATAATCTGAATTCGCTATGCTTTCGCATGTTTAAAGCCAGGTTTTTCCCTAATTGTTCCATCTTAGAAGCTAAGGATTCCATTACTGGGTCCTATGCTTGGAAAAGCATTATTAGTGCTAGAGATGTTATTCGGAAGGGGATGGTATGAAGAATTGGGAATGGCCAATCAGTGCATGTTAAAGAAGATAAATGGCTCCCTAGGAAAGCTAGTAATTCCATCATATCCCCCCTGCCTTCTATCTTGCCTGAGACAAGAGTTAGTTCTCTTATTGATGCTGATCGGAGAGGCTGGAAAACTGAGGTGATTAATGAGATGTTTCTGCCTAGTGAGGCGGCTATAATCAAGGGTATCCCATTGAGTATTCGAAACACCGAGGACCGGGTGATTTGGGCGTTTACTCCTTCAGGTGTCTACACTACAAGCAGCGCCTACAAGCTGCTATCTGCACGCTCCATGCCAGGTAGTTCTACCAAGAGCCTCAAAAGCGTTTTTGGAAAGCAATCTGGGAGCTACGGGTTCCTCACAAAATAAAACACTTTATTTGGAGGGCTTGTCACAACGCTCTCCCCACGAAATGCAATCTGGTTCGGCGGAAAATCATTACCTCGGAGTCATGTGAGCTATGTAACAAAGGCCCTGAGGATGTCCTACATGCTTTGTGGAAGTGCAGAGTGGTAAAAGGTGTGTGGAGCTGCCACAGTTGGTCCCAACAGGCCTTAAACCCCCTTCCTCTAACCTTTTGTGATTTATTGGATTGTTTTTTGTAGGTGACGGAGGACTTCAGGAAGGAGATATTTGTTGTTTCGGCCTGGTGCTTATGGAACCGAAGAAACGCCCTAGACTTTGGGCGTCCAATGCAACCAATTGCCAATATTAGCTCTCTGGCAAGTAATTTTCTGCAAGAATTCCTAGCTGCTCAGGAAGAAGCCCAGCCCATGCATTTGCCTATAACCCAACACCAATGGAGACCCCTAGAGCAAGGTTACTTCAAAATCAATTTCGACGCTGCTGTGTTCAAATCTCTTAATCTGGCTGGTATCGGGGTTGTCATTCGTGATTGGCGTGGGGAGGCTACTGCTACTCTGTCCATGCCAATCGCTCTAGCCTCGACAGTTGCTGACTTGGAAGCGCTTGCCTGTCACCGTGCCGTGATGTTTGCTGCTGAAAAGGATCTTCAGAATGTTATCTTCGAATGGGACTCACTTCAGTGATCAACGCCATTTCTCAGGAGAGTCTGGTTTTGAATTCCTATGGAGACGTGGTGGACAACATTCGCACCTTAGTTTCCGTCTTTCAGTCATTCAATTTGTCCATGTTCATTGCTCTTGTAACGTGGTTGCTGATGCATTAGCTAAGAAGGCCAAAGGTTCAATGGGGCCTCAGGAATGGTTGGATGGCCTACCTGCTGATATTGCCCAACTAGTTGGCTTTGATGTACCTTGAACGCTGCTTTTGTTTTCTAATAAATTCCCAGTCTGTTTGGCTAGCTTCTCAAAAAAAAAATATCTCTATGTATTGCTTTTTTTGAAAAATTTTCAATTTTTGTAAATGGGGTTTCAAGAATTTTCTTTTTTTGGGTGTCAGTGTTAGACTTTCTTCTTCTTCTTCTTTTTTTGGGAATAACAAAAGGTGCACACCACATCTAAAGACCCTGTATGGATAAGAACTTGCACACCACGTCCAAAGACCCTATTGCACATTCATATCTTTCCAATATGAGAAGAAATACCCTAAGATCTTGGGGTCTTAACTCCAAAATCTTCTCTACCAAAAAAGATCTTATGTTTCATGGATATTGGCCAACTCTACACCACTATATAAGTATCAAGTCTTCTCTTCTTTAAGGCTGTGTTTGGCTCTATGTAAAATGTTTTCCAAGTGTAAAATATTTTCAGGTGAACATATTTTTTGAAAAAGAAAATATTTTCAGGTGTTTGGTGGCATTTTAAAAAATACTTTGAAAAATATTTTTTAGTGTTTGGTTGTATTCTTGAAAATACTATAGAAAACTTATTTTCTACTTGATGCTCATATTTTCTCAGCTTCCAAACAAATATATAATATCATTTCTCAATAGATAAACACAAAAGAAACAAAACCAAACAAAAAAATTCATCAAATCCGGTCAAATTGAGAGAGAAGAAGGAAGAGAGAGAGGCGACTAGGTTCGATCTTGGAGGCGACTGGGTCACGATGGGTCACTCGTCTTGCGGTGGTTTGCTCAACATGGGTAGAGAGAAAAAGGGTAGATCGGTGACATGGGTGGCAGAGGGAGGAAGAGAGAAACAAGGCAGATCGGCGGTAGAGTCGAGCTTCGCTTGATCGGCGGTGAGAGGCACAGCCCAGACGGCGGTGGAGTCGATCTCAAGTTCAGGTGACCGGCCTCTCTCTCTCTAACAGGGGGCGGCTCTCTCTCTCTTGGTTCAGTTCTTTTTTTTTCTGGAAATGGTTTGAAGGTAAAATAGAAGTGTAATCTATTTTACACTTCAGGCCTTCATATTTTATAGTCAACGGAAATGATTTTCTGTTTGACTTAGTTTTCCGGCCAAACCAAACACCTCTGGTGGTGGAAAATATTTTCCGAATTCTTTTTACACTGAAACAAACGCAGCCTAAGATACATGAAATTTCCCATCTCTCACTCTTTTGAGTTCTCGAAAATTCTTCTATTACTGACTTAATCTTCGAAGGGTTTTTGGCCGACACCCCATCGGTGTTCTTAGTTGGTTCTCTGTTCTCTTGTTCAATCTTTAAGTACCCTAATTGACATGCATGTGGAAGATCAGCTCACTGACGATTTGTGCATCATCAATGTCAATAGCATTGGATACAAAGGTGTCTACGGTGATATGCTTTGATAGGGTGACTAGCATTCTCTTTGGGTGCTCTGCTAATGATGATTTCTTTGTCTTTGCCAAGCTTCATCCTTTTACTGGTAACCTCCTTTCCTCACTAAAACGTTCATCATTAATTCTTAATATTCATTTCAATTCAAACTGTGATTTATTTGTGAGTTAGGAAGTATTTTTAAGGTGAAATAATGTAACTGTGACTTATTTGTGAGTTAGGAAGTATTTTTAAGGTGAACTAATGTCTTCTAGCAACTAGCCACGTGAATAGTTTTTTCTAGTACATGGTTATGAAATCATGGTGAAACATATAAGTCCTTCATATTTTATATATATTTCATTTTCTATTTTGGTCTTTTTGGCCATAAATGCCTTGTGTGTCAGTAGATAGCTTGTTGAAACGGAAGGGAAGTTGGGATCCTAAAGCTGCCACAAAGCCTCGTCTTTTTTAAGGTTTTCATATTCCAATTACTTCTAGTTTTTCTGTGGCAATATAATGGTAGGTTTAACGTTCCCTTTGACTTGTGAGGAAATGCTGGCCTAGTGCTTAGATGTACCACTATTTTACTTGGTTGAGGTGTCTTGGACAACTGGTTTTTAGTTTTCTCATGTATCATTTTTTATACATGTGGTTGAACCCAATTGGTATATTGAGGATCTATAGTAGTCCCCAAAAGTTGGGGACTAAGGCGCTGTTGTTGTATTCAAAAAAATTGATCTGTGATCATCACCTGGAATACATTGTGCACCTTAGAAGTTTAGTCTTCCATGAAAGTCTCCATGAGATTTAACCTCCTTCGCACATGCCAGCCCATCTTGGAAAAAATTTTGGTAGTTGGGGCTCCAAACATGACCAATGTCCTCTTTTTTTTTATAATGTTTTATGCATCTTTATCTGCTAGTATAATTCTTAAGGGAGAGATGTTTAAAATGACTCTGTCCAAACCAAAGAATGGCAATGCACAACATCTACGAGTTGTTTCCATTGTTCCATCGAGAACAAACTCATCCTCATCCAAGGAATCTTGAGCTTTGGCTCCCTCATTGATCGTCTTAAGAGCAAGAGGTTTGCTCTTCCTTTGTAATGGTAGAGATAGCTCATAAGTTTGAAGAGAACCGATGAGTTCTTGAATCTTTATCTCATCAAGGTCTTTGCTCTCTTCAATTGTGATGACCTTGGCAGGGAAACTTTCAGCAATGATCGTAAGATCTTCCTAACAACCTTGGAATCCTCCGTCTTTTCACCTAAGTTGAATTTGCCAATCACCACTTCATTCAACTTCCCATTGAAGGAGTCGAACGATTCATCTTCTCTTATCTTTAGTTCTTCAAAACGAGTAGTGAGCATTTGTAGCTTGGTGTCTTTCACCTTCTTGGTGCCTTCGTAAGTGGTCTCCAAGATTTGCCATGCTTCCTTGGCAATTGTCACATGGGAGATCCTGTAGAATTCATCGGGTGAGACACCACAAAATATAGCATTTAAAACTCTACTATTAGCATTGGCCACTGCAAGGACTGCCTTATCCCAAGTAGATTTGGCAACCTCTGGCCTAGTCCAACCATTCTCAACAGCATCCCATACGCTCTCATCAATAGAGTATAAGAATGCAAGCATACACACTTTACAAAATGAGTAATTACTCCCATCAAAGAAGGGAGGTGCATTTAGGGATTGAGACCTATCAATCCTAGGGTCAAGGATCACACTTAGGATATAGATTCCGAAAAAATGTACCTGCTCTGATACCAATTAAAAGTTCACTTGGTGTGTAAAATACTAGTGAATGTTTAGACCCCCAATTTTAAAAATTCGAACACAAGCTTATATTCAAACAATATATATGCAGAGTGATAAATATAAGCTGTAAGAAAATAAACAAACTACTCTAAGCCATAAATTAATCACAACACAGCAGTAATTAAAATCAAAGAGTAAGGGTTAGAGAGATGCAAACACAAGATAACACTAGCACGTGTTATCAAAGAGGAAACTGAAGAACTCGGCGAAAAACCTTTCCGCTGCCCTCCAAGCAGTAAAATGATCCACTAGAAAATCAATTGGGATACATGAATAGTAATAGACCCTCCAAGCCTAATCTACCTGATGCACCTCAGCCCTCCAAGGTTCTTACTCCAACAGGATTAAGCCTAACCTTGTCTTCTTCAGCTTACCGGATCCCGCAATAAGCCCAATGCATCAACCAAATGAATTGGTCTTCTCTGAACTGTTTCCCAAGCACCAAATAACCTTCTCACTAAATTGGGTACGGTGAGATAAGGATTTGGTTAAAGATCCTCTCAAGGGTATGTCAATGGAGAGGGTGAGAATAGAAGAATTTGAGAATCAAATGTATAAGATTGTGGATGAATCAATCTTGTTGTTCTCTAGGGTTTATCTCTCAAAAATTTCTCTAGAAGTTACATTTTGTGGGTATGAGAATATTTATAATAGGGTATGTGAGAAAATGTGAAAAGTCATTTTTCTACAAAACAAGGGGTTCTAGAGACTCACTCGCAACTGGGACAAGTCGCGAGTTATAATCGCCAAATAACTGATTAGTCAGACTATACTTTTTGTCATGTAGTGCTCTAACTGTCATGACCCTTCAACGTCATGCATGCTTCACACATGTGGCATTTCTTGTGAGTCATCACTCGCGAGTCACTCGCGAAATCCAATCGTGAGAATCCTCTTGATTGCACACATACTTGAAATCTTCACACTCTCTCACACACAACTCTTACATAATTCCCACCTAAATACAGGGTATCTAATTGCTGAATTACAAGCAAATTTGGCACGGAATAAAACCAACACATAGTTAAATAAATTTAACCTTACAGAGATATTAAGAGAATTATATGGAAAATGAGTTGTTTAAAATTTTGTGTTTGATCTTTGATTTTCTTGAAATTTTGCAAGCATAAATTATATAATAAGAACATTCAATCCAATAGTTAGATTTTCAAAATTTACATGCAATATAAAGATATATATTTGAAGGATTTGGAGTGAAACTTTGTTCAAGCAAGATTTACTCTAGCTGTTTCTCACAGGTATCTAGACTAAGATTGTTGGTGAGTTTGTGACCAAATTTGTTTCTAATGTATGAGACTTCATCTTTGGGATGTAAATCATGACATGTAAATCATGATGAGATACAAACATATATGATAAAACTACAAATTTCTCCCCTCTAATGAAATTCAGTCTTTGTGCAAATTACAATCAAAGACCATATTTCATATTCAACTGAGTTTTAGTTAAAGTAGATGCCTGAGTAAATCAATGACTAGAACCATGGTGTCCTCTTCCCGATTTGTAGAAGTTGAGAATTTCCATTTTTTTAATTCCAACAAATTAATAATGGTTCCATTTGGAATCAAGGGCTTTCTCATGGTATCATCTATTATTTTTCTTATAATTTTGATCAATTGTAACTGAACTTCTGCTATAATGTTACAGACTCTGTGTCTTCCAATAACATCAAAATTTCCAAGCTCTTATTTTATAGCCACGTAATGATCTCACAAATCAAACAGTCGTTATCACTGTTGTGCAAACTGCGCCCATTATGTCATAATAATTGTGATAATAAATATGACAGTATCTATAGCCCAAATTAATGTATTATGTATAGAATATGGTAGTAAACGTGTATTCACTAATGATTGAATAAGAGTTTTGGAGTTCAATTTTCGCTTACACTAATAATTGATTGGTGTCTTGGTCTAATGATAAAAAAACTATCATTAAGAGCAGACGTTTTTGGTTGAAACCATTTAAAAAAAACATTCATATGTGTAAAATAATCTTTATGCTCCATTCTAGCAGTAAAATATTTTGAGGAGTTGAAAACAATAACCTTGAAGTCACTAGGGAGCACAAACATATCATAACTAGTCCTACCAGGACACCATTCTTGGAAATTCATAAATATAGGCACGTGCTAAAAAAGGGTATGACAGGTACATGTTTATTTAATTTTATAAGCAACTTAAGAATTTTTATTAAAAAAATAAGCCAACCAAGTACACCGGAAGTATAAGACAGTAGTGCAAATGAAAATTCAAATTACAACGATGGAGAACAAGAACAAGAGGGCATACTAAACTCCAACCAAGGAGAGTATGGGGAAAAAAAAACTAATGTCAAGAATAGACCATTCACAATTGTCAAAGCGTCCAGCATTCTACTCCCACCAATAAACACCAAAACAAACAATGCGGCATAAACCTCCATAAATTAATATTTTGATGTCTACCGAACTTGCCTTGAGTATGCCAGGTTCATTGAAGCCATCACTAGGGAGAAACCCTATCTTTTGCCTCAAACTAGGTTAATATCCCTTTCATCCAACTCCTCAGCATCTGTAGTGAAACGTTAGGCTGATCCATTGGAACCAAATGACCAGCATCATGGACCTATGTGTCGTGACATAGAACCAGGTTTGGCAAATCAGGACACAAAGTTAGGGAGAGAGGGAGAGAGAGGCCTTGAGGAAAGTGAGAGGCCCATAGCTCTTTTGCAATCCTATTTCGGCACCGTCAACTACAAATGGAACAGTTGGGGATGCCCCATACTGTTTCTATCCTGACCATTTTATGGCTTGAACCCACCTTGAATTCCCTGCTGAGAGAGAAAGGAATCAATAAGATATACTAACAAAAACAAACTATATATTCTTTGAGGTGTTTGTTTCAAGTTCCTACTTCTGTTGAGCCAAAGAGGCTTACCCAGCCAATTGAACATGAGGTCATACTCCCCAGCATACACAAGCACCTTGATTCCATCCTCTAGAAGAGCAGGAATACTTCAAAATTTCTCATCCAGTCATTCAGCATGGCACTAAATACATCACTACTGCATGGAAAGAATGTTATGTTCCCAACCCCTAGAGCATCCCTAACTGATTTCTCGTTCAGGAATGTCACAATTTTCTATAAATCGTAACACAGGCTTCCCACGCATTCCTTTCTAATGTCATGGTACTGCAAATCAAATTTATAACAAGTTTTTCATTAAAGTCGAAACTGCCTTTTTTCTTCACAATGTAATGCTTTCATAACAGCTACAAAATGATGGTTGTTTTAATTTCTTACATTTATACCAGGGTTGAGTGTTACAATCTCACCGAATATTGCTGTGCTAGTGTAAAATGAAGTATTACAAGCATTTCCGCCGTTAGGGCCTGACAATGCAGTTCCATATGATTGATCAATTGGACAATGACAGAGTAGTTGCAAACTAATTAAATCTGCTTCTAGATCTTAAAAGTTGCAGAAATCAGTAAACTTTGAGAGTCATATGATGTTGTATCTATAAGGCAATAAGAATGAAAAGTAATTTGAAATTAAGAATTAGAAAATTACCACACTTTTTTGCTTCCTGTTCACATTGTGTAACGTTCAAGTTAAGATTATTGTAATCAGTATTATTAATTAAATTCATTTCCAGAGCATAGTCAGTGTATGCATTGTACTGGATTTCAGGATTGGTTAGCCCATTTCCAATAGCAAATCCCTGTTGAGGCATATGAGTTAATTAAATATCTGATAAAGTGGGACTAAAGCAAATAACTCTGATTAAATCTGAGAGCTACCTTCAAGTTTATATGAATTCCTTCCTTTGCTTTGTTTCCTTGGTTAATGCTGCCCAGCATATGATTCCCCTGTTATGTAGAAGTCATTTATAGCAAATTGAGGATGCTCCTTGAAAAATGCCTGAAATAATTTAGAATAGTTTGTGAGTCTTAACCTCAGAATCCTACCCTGACAAATTCCAATGACATGTAATACCCTCTAAAGAAAAGATCAAACTCGTCGAATTGAAGATAAGCATGAATTCATGATTCTTGTTTCTTTTGTCATGGAAACACACATACACATGGGAAAGCAGACAGACCTGCAAAAAGTCATAGTCATTGCTAACACCTTCTTCAACATGGCGAATATCACTCTCATCATAGTGTAACTAAATCCAGTTCCGACAGGCTGGTCCACATACAGAAGGTTTGATGCCTGACAAAAGATAGTAAAAGTTTTATTGATTAGTAGGTGGTAAAAAGATATTGAGTAGTTTGAAAAGTTTGTACATAAGGAAAGGTTTAACACAACGTCCTACCATGTACAAAGCTGACGGTGTAGATGTTACGTACACTACCATGAAATTTAAAGTTTTTTTTTTTTTTTGCGATATTTTGATTGTTACGACAGGGGAGGGAGAATATGAACCCTCAGTGTTTCTAATGGAAACTACCAAACAACTGAAATTTAATGTTTTAATATGCTATGAAGTAATTGATATTATTGCCTGCCCAAATAAAAGATCATCAAGAAGCTTGTCAATCAACTCTGTTGAAAAAAATGACGAAACATTTTCAGCATAATCATATTTTTTATTAAAATTCTGCTATCAACATGTAGCATCAACTAGCAATTGCTAATGGCTTCTAGCTAGGCTAATTCGCATGTCCTCTCCCATTGATATATATATTGGCCTAAAATTTCTTTTTTAATTAAAAGAGGAACAATTCAATATTTTTATTAGAATAATCCTTTTGGGAAAGTTTTTCTTCGTCATATTACGTGTTGACTTATAAAACAATTCGTGTATGTTATTAAACAAGTCTTATGACTCATTAAATACTAGCTGATTTTTTAGCTTAATGAATTATATGTTCAATATATGCCATGTCCCAGCCATAGTTATTCCACTCTAGAGACAAGTTGTTTGCAATGTGGAAAGGACCATTTTCAAAGAACACAGCCAGTTCACCGCTACACCCTGGCCCTCCAGCCAACCATATGACAACAGGATCGTTCCTATTGTTACGTGATTCGAAGAACAAATAAAACAACCTGCATATATTAAATAACCCCACGAAATCATTAAAAAAAAAAAAAAAAGTACTAGCTAGGACTATCTATATTCCCAGTATTTTAACAATCAAGCCGAATAAAAGCCAAGGAACTTTTTTATATGTTCAACATTTTAAGGCCTACCTTGCTGCTTTGGAATGTGGAAGACTAGTAACCAGCATGATGACCAAGATCTTCAACTGAAAGGCCAGAACAATTCAGAGAAGGAAGAGAAAAGAGAGAAAGAGTTGAATGAAAGTTGATGCCATTGTAATTTGTAATGTATAAGAAGTTTAGTCTGCAATGGCTGGGGATTAACATGAACCCAACCCATATATATATAAAAGATCCACATCTAATTAATTAAAAAAATGTTACACTACTTAAGAATTTGTTATTAAATTCATATTTTGAATTCCAACTATTGAATTTCATATTTTATATGCTCTTAATATGCATGCCAATTAAATGTAATTTACCATTTGATCCATAATCTCATTTTTTATGCATTATGTTAAACTATAAAAACTTGAATTTAAACATCTGGTTAATGACATGGCTATTGATTTTTGATCATCTTTAAATTGTGTAAGCATTGCGTAACATTGCTTAAAGTTACATTAGGTATAACTTAAACCCAACCATATGTATATAACATGCATGTCAATCAGATATAATTTACCATTCGATTCACAAACTCATCTTTTATGCATTATTTTAAACTACAAAAACTTAAATTCAAACAATTGATTGGTGACATGGCTATTGATCTTTGATCATCTTTAAATTTTGTAAGCATGAATAATATACGAACATAATGTAATTCAGCGGTAAATTTAACAAAATTCACATCTATTTGAAAAATATTTGGTGGTGCAACTCTATAGAAGTTATACCATTTTTACACCATAGATCTCTAAGATATCTAATGGTTAAAAAAACATAGTTGACTATTTATTGCTTACCAACTCATTTACCTTAGAGTTACACCAAGTGCACGTAACTTGAACTCAACTTTTATATATATATTCAAGTTACACTTAGAGGATTTATCAAAATTCACATCTAATTAAAAAAATATTTAACGGTGTAACATTGCTTAAAGTTACACCGTTCAATATTTTATAATTAGATGCAAATTTCGACAAATCTATCGCTGAATTACATTATATTCGTATATTGTTTAAATTTTAGTTTTTATAGTTTAAAATAATGCATAAAAGATGAGTTTATGGATTGAATAGTAAATAGTATCCAATTAACATGAAAATTGGCATGAATCTTAAGAACATGTAATTCAACGTTGAGATTTTCAAAATATAAATTTTGTAAAAAATTATTGGATAGTGTAACATTACTTAGAGTTACTTAAAGCGTAATATTACACTTTATATAACTCTAAGCAACGTTACACTACCCAATAACTTATTATATAATTCATATTTTGAAAATCTCAACATTGAATCATAAGTTTTTGGGTGTATTGGACAACTGGTTTTTAGTTTTCTCATGGATCATATTTATTTGTCATACTTTTAAGTAAATTGTTGATAAAGAGTTTGACTATAGATAGGGTAGAGTGGCAAAGAAAAATACATGTGTTCGAACCCAATTAGTCTATCGAGGGTCTATAGTCATCCCCAAAAGTTAGGGACTAAGGCGCTGTTGTTGTATTCAAGCAAATTGATATGTGATCATCACCTGGAATGCATTGTGCACTTTAGAACTTTAGTCTTCCATGAAAGCCTCCATGAGATTTAACCTCTTTCTCATATGCCTGCCCATATTGGAAGAATTTTTTGGTAGTTGGGACACCAAACATGACCAATGTCCTGATTCTTTTTTAATGTTCTATTCAGCTGTCTCTGCTAGTAGAATTCTTGAGGGAGAGATGTTTAAAATGACACTGTCCAGACCAAAGAATGGTAATGCACAACATCTGCAAGTCGTTTCCGTTGTTGCTTTGAGAACAGGTTTTCAGCCAGCAATTGAGTCATTAAGAGAATTATATGGAAAATAAGTTGGCTGTGAACTGTTTTCACATATTGTGCTATCACTTCGACTTCTATGCACTAATCTAAGGAAATGGCTTCTGTCATTTCTTATTAAAGTTGGGAGGTCTGGTTTTGATTGCCTTGTCTCAGTGTTAAGAGGGATTTATGAAAAAGAAAAGCAAGCTTTGCTTAGCAGATTTTTTTCACAGGTATCGAGACTGAGATTGTTGCTGAGTTTTGTAAGTTCCAATTCTGTTTCTAATGTATGAGAATTCATCTTTGGGATGTAAATTATGATGAGATACAAACATATATGATAAGCTTCAGTTTTAGCCGCCCTGAAGAAGTACAGTCTTTGTACAACTTGCAATCATTTAATAACAATTACAAACCATATTTCATATCTAGTTATGGTATATGCATGCCAGAGTGAATCAATGACAATAACCACAGCCCCCTCTTCCTGATTCGTGGAAGTTAGGAACTTGAATATTTTAAAAGCATACAAATTTATAATGGCGTCTTCAATGGCTTTCTCTTGGTATCATATATTATTTTTCTTATAATTTAGATAAATTGGAGCTGAACTTCTGCTATAGGTTGTTTCTATAATAGGTCCTGCTATAAGTTGATTTTACAGATTCTGTGCGTCTTCCCATGATGCCAGAATTTCCAAGCTCTTAGTTAATAGCCAGTCAATGATCTCACAAATCAAAGAATCATGATCACTTTTGTGCCAACTGTGCATTTGTCATAACATAATAATAACATATTACAGTATCTATAGCCAAATTAATGTATGGCATATGATGGTAAACGTGTATTCACTGAACATTCATATGTCTAAAATAATCTTTATGAACTGTTCCTCAGAAAACTCCATTCTAGCAATAAAATTTTTAAGGAGTTGTTGAAAACAAGACCTTGAGATCACTGGTGGACAAATATATCACAACCAGTCCTACCCGGATACCATTCCTGAAATCCATAAATGTAGGCACATGCTAGAAAGAGGATGCTGGGTTTGTTGAGGCCATCACTTGGGCGCAACCCTATCTTCTGTCTCAGTCACGGTTAGTTTCCCTTGCATCCAGCTCATCAGCATCTGTAGTGAAGCTTTAGGCTGATCCATTGGAACCATATGACCAGCATCATGGACCTATGTGTTGTGACATGGAATTAATTTGGTTAAGTCAGAATACAAAGTCACGCACCCACACTCTTAGAGAGAGAGAGAGAGAGAGAGAGAGAGAGAGAGAGAGAGAAACCTTGAGGAAAGTGAGAGGCCCATGGCTCTTTAGCAATCCTGCTTCTGCACCATCAACTACAAATGGAACAGTTGGGGATGCCCCAAACTGTTTTTGTCCTGACCATTCCATGGCATGAACCCACCTTGAATTCCCTGCCCAAAGAAATAAGAAATTAATAGGATAGACTATGAAAGACGAGTATATTCTTCAAGATGTTTATTTCAAGTTCCTCCTTTTGAGCCATGGAGGCTTACCCAGCCAGTTGCATATGAGATCATACTCCCCAGCATACACAAGCACCTTGATTCCATCCTCTAAAAGAGCAGGAATACCTACTTCAAGATTCCTCATCCAGTCAGTCAACATGGCATCGTATACATCACTACTGCATGAAACAAATTCTCTATTCCCAACACCTAGAGCATTCCTAACTGACTTCTGGTTCAGGAATGTCTCCATGCTCGAGAAATCATAACACAGGTCCCCCTCACATTTCTTTCTAACGTCATAGTACTGCAGATCAAAGATAAAACAAGTTTCTCATCAAAGTTGAACATGCAATTTTGTTTCTTCACATCTGAACGCTTTCACAACAATTACAAAATCGTAGTTATTATATGCCATCTTACATTTATACCACCAGCAATGTTCATGATCTGATTGAATATGTCATTGCAAACCATATATGAAGTTACACAATCATCTCCACCATCAGTGCCTGGCAATGCAGCCCCATATGATTGATCAAGGATAGAGTAATTGCAAACTAATTAAAACTGCTTATAGGTCATAAACGTTAGAGAAATCAGTTCCTTCTTGAATGATATATATATATATATATATATATATATATATATATATATATATATATATATATATCTTCCACATTAAAAATCTTTGAGAGTTTGTGATGTTGTATGTATAAGGAAATAAGAATTACCACAGTTTTTTGCTGCTTGTTCACATGCTGGAAGCATCTTGTTAATACTATTGTAATCAGAACTTTTAATTAACCCCATATCCAGTGCATAATCAGGGTATGCTTTGTACTGAATTTCAGGATTGGTTAACCCATTACCAATAGCAAATCCCTGTTAAAGCATTTAGAGTTAAATATCTGATGAAGTGAGACTAGGCAACCAATGGTAAATGTGAGAGCTACCTTCAGGTTTATATTAATTCCTTCTTTTGCTTTGTTTCCTTGGTGAACCCGAGCAGCAAATGCTGGAATGTAGTGCCCAGCATATGATTCTCCAGTTATGTAGAAGTCATTTTTAGCAAATTGAGGATGCTCCTTGAAAAATGCCTGAGACAATGTAGAAAAGCTGGTGAATCTCAGAATCATATCCTGACAAATTTTAATCACATGTAATCAAGCATGAATCCATGATTCTTGTTTCTTTTTTCATTGAAAAGCACACACACAACACACATGGGAAACAAACAAACCTGCAAAAAGTCATACAAGTCATCACTAACGCCACCTTCATCATGGCGAATGTCGTGCTCATCGGCGGTGTAACTGAAACCGGTTCCAACAGGCTGGTCCACAAACAGAAGGTTTGATGCCTGCCGAAAGACAATAGAAACTGTATTAGTAGGTGGAAAAAAGAAATCGAGTAGTTTGACAAATATGTACATCAGGAAAGGATTTTAACACAAAATTGAGCTTACTATGTACAAAGCTGACCGTATAGATACTATATTGACATCAATTTACAGTTTTAATACTTTAAGAAGCAATTGATATTGTTCTTGTCAGCCCACATAAAAGATCGTAAAGAAGTTTGTCAATCAACTCTGTTGAAAAATGGGACTGAACATATTCATGATTCTGATGAAAGCTTTGCTATCAACATATAGTAGCAATTGCCAATGGCCAGGGCAGTAAATAAATCAAGTTTTTTTATGAATAGCTTAGACTCCACTTGAGAAAAATCATGTTTATGCTAATTTATTTAACAAATGAGCCAACACTTAAGCCTATCAACAATCAAACTGTTTATAAATAGCTTAGGTTCAATTTATGAAAAGTTTGTTTATATTCATTTATTTCGCAAGTGAGCCAAAACTTAAGTCTAAGTTTAGGCTTGTAGGCTTGATTATTAAATACGTTGATCTCAACAATAATATTATGTCATGAACATGAGGCTCAATTGAAATAAATATAATACTATGCATTTATATGTAGACATATATAAAATACTTGCATAGACTTGATATTGGATTATCCAAGTTTATAAATATGTTTTTATTATTTGTAATTGATTGGTTATATAAATTAATAAATAGTTCATTTTGTAGTAAAAGTTATATATATTCTTTAATAATGTAATGTTGGTAACTCTAATTTTTATAAGTTCACCATCAAAAATTATTTTATCTTATTAACTCAAAATGATTTTAAAGATACTTTATTATTAGTATAGATTTATGAAGGGGTAAAATATTTTTGTCATTGTGTTTATTATATATGGAAGAAGAACAAGTTAATCAAGTAGTCATAATTCGTAAACAAGCTCAAGCTTGTTTTACAAGAAAAGTAATCAAGCTTGAATATATATATTCTAGTTGGATGATAAGCTCTGGCTCAGCTTGTATTTGAAAGAAAATTAATCAACAATTTTGAACTTTTGATACTTGATTTGACTTATTTATAGTCCTACCTCTATGCCTATTGGCTCATCCTCTTTCCGAAAGAGGATAATATCCATACCCTACCCGAACAATTCGGATAATATCCATACCTATTGCAAACAACTTGTATGAGGAATGTTTAGGGTCAAATTTCCCAACCCTTTTACCTAGCTAGCAAACTAAGTGTGTGTGTATATATATATATTTCTTATGTAGTTCCTACTTCAAGAAATTTATCAACGAAACATTTCATGCTATGAGATTCTTGTTACTTGTAACTTGTGAGGCGACTGTAATTGTATAGTCTATTTACGCTGCAATGGAATATACCAGCTCATTCTCTAGTTTCTACTTTCTAGCTTTATTAATGAACTATAATTTCAATACCTTGTCCCAGCCATAGTCATTCCACACTAGAGACAAGTTGTTTGCAATGTGGAAAGGACCATTTTCATAGAATAATGCCAGTTCACTGCTACACCCTGGTCCTCCAGTCAACCATATGACAACAGGGTCGTTCTTGTTGTTTCTTGATTCGAAGAACAAATAAAACATCCTGCAAATAATAAACAACCCCACGAAATCATTGAAAAAGAAAAGTATTTGAGCTGTATATATTCCCAGTACAATCACAACCAAACCAATTAAAAGCCAAGAAACTAATTTAGTTTGTTATATAGTCAACATTTTAAGGCCTACCTTGCTGCTTTGGAATGTGGAAGACTATAGTAACCAGCGTGGTGACCAAGATCTGCAACTGAAGGGCCAGAGTAACCCAGAGAAGGGAAACTAAACGATTTCTCCACAATCATGGGGGCTGCAAATGAAGTGTCATGGGGGGCAATGTTGATGGAGTCTTTAGGGAACAAGTTGAGGCTTTTTATGAGCTTTTCTGCTTGCTGCTTTGGGAAGTAAGCAGCTGAAGATAAGTGAAGGTGGTTGTTTGCATATGTTGCCCGTAAGAATTGTGAGATGAGAAGAAGCAAGAGAAAAGAGAGGGAGAGTTGAATGCGAGTTGATGCCATTGTAACAATGTATGAAAGGCTGAGGGTCTGAAATTGCTGTAGATTTATAGTGTTTGATATGAACAAACTTGGCTTATAAGGATAAAAGAAAGGTGGAGTGGGAAATGTCTAAAGCTGAGAGAGAGAGAGACACAACGGTCAATAGTTTATTGTTTTCTTATTCAAATTTTCTCTCCTGGTAAATCTTCAATCACCTCTTTTGAAAGGTAAGTCAGTCCCATGTTACTTCTCCCTCTCAATTTAAAAAGAAGTTATTTCTCCCCCTTTTCTTTTCCTCTATTTCTTTTTTAATCTTTAGTTTTGTTGTCTAGTTCTAATAAAAAAGCTGTATAACAATGAAAGATTGTCTGTTCTGTTGGAATTAAGGTGATAAAGTTATGGACTTGCATGCTCTCTCTTCTTCTTTTTTATAGCTTTATGTTAAAAACTTTATTTGCTTATTTGTTGAAAGTTGATAAAAGTATTGTTATTTTTAGATAAAGCCATGCTTTAAAATATTGTACATAAGTAAATAAGTTAACAAACTAATCCAAACGCATTGGATTAGTTCCTTCTACTAGAATTTAGATTCTAATTAACAGAGGATGTCATTGTTAGTGTCAATCTCATAGCAAAGTCAGAATCCAAATTAATAGAGGATATGCATATCGTATACACTTCAAACTCTCATGTCCAAAATGTGATAATGGAGTATAAAAAGTTATTAGATTGTTAAGAGAGACAATGGCCCATCCTTGTACCACTGTTTTAATTAAACAATGGACCACAATTTTGCCTTCTAAGGTTGGTTAAGAACCTTAAGATTGCTCCATATGTTTATACAAATCATATCATTTTATGAGTACCTTTTTTATATTTTTTAATATAGATCAAAATCTTCCTCCCTCCCAAGAAGAAAAATAAAATTAGAAACACTGTTTTGCTGTGCAAGTAATCTGCCGGATTAAAAGGTTCACAATTATGAAAACGCGTATAAAGAGAGTGAAGGCCAGGTTGGAGCACTCTAATATGGTTAAACTAGCCAAGGGATAGAGGCAATAGTCTTTGCGTGTAAGTAAGTCATCAGTATCTTAAAAAGAAAACATGCAACTTTTGTGGACAAGAAAGAAAGTTTCATAAATTGAACTATAGTTTGAAAACATTGCTCTCACTCAAGGTCCGAAAGAGAATTGACAGACGAACATTCATGATCTTCCAACTTCCCAAGTGATAACTATGAAACCTACTTTACCACCCAGTATAGCAAATATACAACAAAAGAATTATTGGGTGAAGGTGATGCTTTTGTTTAATTTTATTTTCTAAATCTAGATTAGCAGATAAGTTATAAAATCAGTATTTTTTTTATTAAGTATAGATTTGCTCACTGTAACGTGTAGATTAAGGTGAGAGGTTATCAATGGTTTATTATAATCTAAGTTTATAAAAGGAGTGTGAGTCTAAAAACATCAATATGAGGCTATTGTTGCTGATTTTGGATATCTTATTTACGTAGTGTTTATTAAAGTATATAATTATTGGTAACTTTTATATTAAGAGGGCATTTGGATGCAGCTTAAAGTTGCTGCGTCCACGTTTTGCTGTTTTTTTTTTTTTTTTTTCACTGCTGCGGGGACAAGCGCGCAGTGCGCGCTTACTGTGCGTGCACTGTGTGCGTACTGTGCGCGCATTGTGTATGTACTTTTTTAGCAATTTTTTATTAAAAGTGGGTCCCGCAGTACTATTTACACATTTAAAAATTATTTTGCTACAGTGTTTTCAGTTTTCAGTTTTCAACAATAAGTTCTATTCAAACGGACCCTAAGAGTCCATTTGGATAGAACTTATTGCTGAAAACTGAAAATACTGTAGCAAAATAATTTTTAAATGTGTAAATAGTACCGTGGGACCATTTTTAATGAAAAAGTTGCTGAAAAGTGTGTGAACAGTGCTTGCACAATGCGTGAACAATGCTTGCACAGTGCGTAAACAGTGACTTGTCTCCTAAAGCTAAAATGCGTAGCAGGAAAAAAAAAAAAAAAAAACACTGATCGTGGACGCGTTCAGCGCAATCCAAATAAAATACTAAACGTGTGACAAAAAAAAAAAGGTTAAAACTTAATTTTCCATAATACTAAAAATCAAGTGGGTTCTAGTTAGCTCAGCTGGTAAAGTCTCTGATGGTTGTCCCTGGGCTTGGCTTGAGGGCCCTTTGTTTTTGCTAGAGACGGAGCGTAATAAAAGCGTTGGCCCAAAATTCATTTGTTTCAATGCCGAGCAACCTGAACGGTTACCTTTCTTCTTGGCTTCTTTTCGCGCTTGCCCATCACTTTGTGGTGTGGTATTGCGCGGAAAAGGTTTATCCAGGAAGAAATTTAGAGTTCAATTCCCGCCTACACTATAAACTGATTGGTATCTTGGTCTGATAATAAAGAGCTATTATCAAGAGCGGACGTCATAGGTTGAAACTCTCTCAAAAAAAAAAATACTAAAAATTAAGTTAGATTATTTGAAAAACAAAAAAGAGACAAAAGGCAAAAAGAAAAAAAAAAATTGGAATAAATAATGTGCTTGGCTTGTTCATTGAAGATGCCATTGTGCACAATCTAGATTGCACTCCTATTATCACACTTTGGAGCTTAGGCTTGGATCAATTGGAATATCTAATTTTTGTAGGAGGCCAAAATGAGCAGTTAAGCATTGAGATATAACGGGTCTATAACTAAAAGTGAGTCTCCTCTCAAATAAGCTCGTTAAGAGCTTGATCAAATGTGGGCAGGGGATAAGTGCCAAAATAATGAGCTATGAACAGACTCAAAGTCTTCATATAGACCCATTAGAAATTGATAAAGCCAAATTTACTCTTGGTACTTACACTATAACAAAAAATGTTTATTACAACAACAAAAAATCATTGCAATAACATCAAAGTCATTAAAATAGTTGATGTGAGTTATTGCAATAAATTTTGAGGCAATAAGTTTATGCAACAAAAAATTTCATTGCAATAATCACTAGATATTTTAATGACAATCTTTTTTTTTTTTAATAAACAATAATACTTAATAGAACACATACACGAAAATAGTAATACTAGTATTTTAAATTGGATTTATAATACATTACATAATCACAACATATATATCATTGCATTAAAGTTGTCATTAAAATTTATCATTTTATTGACAACTTTGATACAATGATATATACGTTGTTGCAATAAACAATTTATTGCAACAATATATTCATTGTAATAAATAATTGTTTTTTTCTCTAAAAAAAATAATAATTGTTTTATATTTGTCATTGCAATAAACTATGGACCGTTATCTATCAGTCTCCCAGCTTTAGACATTTCCCACTCCACCTTTCTTTTAGCCTTATAAGCCAAGTTTGTTCATATCAAACACTATAAATCTACAGCAATTGGACCCTTGACCTTTCATACATTGTTACAATGGCAACAACTTGCATTCAACTCTCCCTCTCTTTTCTCTTGCTTCTTCTCATCTCACAATTCTCGTGGGCAACATATGACATACATTGAGGAAATTTTTCCTAGATCTTGCCAAAAATAGTGTAATTATCCCCATTAATAACTACATGAATGTGTGACATAAGTAGATTCTTCTGGTGGCATGTGAGGAGTAAGGTGCTTGAACAGCAATGGTGAAGCTATTGATAGGAAAGTGTATTGGGAGTGAATGTTGAAAAAGAGGAGGATCATTTACTACAAATAAATGACAATGGTTGGATGGCTCCACCTAAATTAAGAATGATGTTGTGACAATATTAATTACAACATAGAACTACTACATTGATGTGTTACCAGTCATAAAAAAAATAAAATAAAATAAAATAAAATCCAAATTTTTATTTATTAAGTGGTTGAAACTCATTAATCAAATTCATTGCCACATTTTCCTCCAAAAAAAAAAAAAATCATTGCCACATAAACGTATAAATGTTATTTTGTAAAATATATAGTAACTTTAGCAATTTTTAATTAAAAAAATCTTAGGTCCATTAAATTTCCTTTTACTGAATGACCCCAATGCCTTTTCACCCCATATCATAGTGGGGTCAATAAATGTAAATTAAATACATAAATTTTTAATATCTTACTCTCTTAGTATTTAAAAATTGAAATAGTGCTTGATTGGGTCATCACAATATAAAAACAGAAAAGTATGTGAAAAAAAAGGTCCCTCCAATTTTTATTTAGATGTAAGATGTGTGAAATTTTAAAATCAGATAAGTATCACGTATCGCACTTCATGGTAAAAATAAGAGAGACTTGGGGGGTTTATTTGGAAAGGACCCTTTTCCTATGAAAATATTGGTGAAAATTTTCCTATAATATATGCAGCATCATGATAATCAGTTTCTTAGTTTTTTGGACTCTATTTGATACACATGCAAAATAGGTAAGACTTAGACGCACACTGCACCATGACTAGCAAATTAGGCAGTTCAAGAGAAATTTGTGTGGCTTTCGGGTGTTTGATATTACAGGCTAAAAGCAGCTGCGTCTGATGGCTATAGTTTGGAAGCATTTGTCACGTTCTATAGATGAGTACCAACTGCCAAACACATTATGTGAACCGAAACACAAAAATGAAACGTGAAAAACTTCACTAACACTTTTGCCTTATGACTCATCTTTTCGTTAGCGGTTCACAACAGATAAATGAGAGAAGCTCTAATATCTCAAGTAGATTCAAGTGGTAAAATAAGCTGGTAGTTGAAGAAATTGCATTTTAGAGCGTGGCTTTTGTCATGAACTTTTAAACAAGAAATGCTTTTAGGCTGCATGTCTGTACTGTTGCCTGTTGGGCACCAGCCACCAGGTAATCCTTGCCTGAGATGCATATTAATTAACACAATGGCGTTTTTTGTTTGTACAAGAATAAGCTTGTTTGTTTATAAACTATCATTCCGTTTTATGTTGGGTTGTAATTGCAGCATTCAGTTTCCAGTGTTTCATGAAATGTCTCATTTGCTTCATAGCATTAAAGACTACCAAATCTGCAGGATGGAGTGATATTCATAGCATCAAAAACAACGATTTGCAATTATTACACAAATTACAGCTAAAAACTCCTAATTCTTGCAAAGCTGCTTCTAGTATAATGTACAGAAAATGTTCTTCTCCATTCTCATTAGCAGTATTGAATTAGGCTTCGTCTTCTCCCATTTCAATATGATCAAGAGGCTAAATGCAAGCAAACAAACTCAACTTTTTCTCATATATACTATGCTAGCATTGCTGGGGTTATAGGCTCAGAAGCTTAAACTAAGACCTAACTTTGGCAAGCCGGGCCCTAATTTCTTCCAATTCCTCGTCATCGTCAGCACCCTCAGCTATAGCCTCTTCCTACATGAGCCAAACCCATAGTCCACGTTACAGCCTCTTCATTCAATCAAGGCCAGAAAAGAATAGCTTAAAAAAGGGCCATTACAGGGGAATCAAGTAACACATACCTCCTCTGCAGCCGCTACAACCTGAGCAGGTTGCTTCACCCTTTCCTTTCTGACTGCTTCTGGAAGCTGTGCAGCAGTCTCGCCAGCTATTGCAGTTAAGACCTTATCAACTTCTTCTTCTATTTCATCTTCTATATCCTCGGAGTCCAGTGCTGAGTCAACAGCATCATTCACCATCTCCTCTATGATCCCTGCCTACAAATCACAAACACAAAAATACTTACTCGATGGAGAAGTTAATGGTTAAACATCCATGATCTAAATCCAAATTAGTTATGTTTAACAATAAGCTTTATAAGATACAATATTCAGAATTTTCCATATATATTCACCCTAAAGTTCTTTATCAGAATATTAAAAATGAAATTCAGATCCAATCCCAAAGCATTGAATTTTATAGTAAGATATAGCCTTCATTAAGAGTAACAACTGCTACATCCACTATTTGAATCTTAACCAAAGAGATATATAACCAAACAGAAAAAGGGGAATATTTCTTTTATATATGATACAAGGGCTATACATAATCATAAATAAACCATGGAAATCTTGGTTTAAAAAGCAAATACTAAAAAAGTTGAATCCTATTTAGGATTGATGAAATGGGAATATTTATGCATTTGAAATTCCAAAGAATGCAATGCCATCCATTAATTCCATTATCTATATTAAAGCTGTCCTCTTTTGTTTTTTGATGCAAAGTGAACTGCGACAATGAGGATACCTTGATCATCTCTTTGCTGAATTCTTGCATTGAAACAGCCATTTGTGGAGCCTTCATTAGGTTATTAACAAGCTTCATGACCTCAGCACTTTTAGATAGATGACCAACAGTACGGGCAATTGCTGCAAAATCAACCAAAAAATGAAAATGAAAATGAAAAATAGACTGCAGAAATTCAAACCATTGAAGAGAATTCAAATATCCATCCAAAGGAACCACATCCAAGTAAAGACTAAAGACTGAAAATATTAAAAGAGGATTAAATAATTTCTATATACATGTCAATGGAATTTTTTTACTTTTTTTTTTCTTTTTGTGCTGGAATTAAATTCTATAAAATCATAAGTTTGTTCAACACAGACAGAAAGTCTTGGATGTCCAAAGTTCTTTCATTTTTCCAATAATTTTTTTCTATGATGAGGTTGTCCTCATCAATGGACTACAAGGCACTAGGATCTCTGGATTGGCGATAAAGCAAAACCCACCAGCATCATCTCAGGGATCAAGGAAGAGCTGGGAAAACAACGAGATGAAACTTCTGTTAAACCTAAAACTCAGAGAGAGAGAGACAGAGAAAGAGAGGGGGGGGGGGGGGGGGGGGTGTTACAGCATTTGGTTTTCAAGTCTTTTAGGTAAATGCAGTATCTGAGGCTGTTTTATTGCAAGATCGGATGTACTGCACCTTAGATACTGCACTAAGTTTTGCTCTGTATTTATGTATGTGTATATATATATGGCACCTTTCCCCACCTTCATTCTGTGAAATTATTCCTATTCAAGAATTAATAAGAAACGATAATCCTAGTCAAGTTTGAATCTGTAGTCTCAAAGACTAAAGATCCTTTCTTAAAGCAAACCTTCACAAGTCACTAAGAATCAGTGATCACTAATGAGACCAAAAAAGAAAGTGCTCTATCATGATATTTTAAATAGAGTAGATACTCTGAAACAATTCTCTCTCAGTATTATGCATGGATGCCTTCACCCTTCTATTCATTTCAGAACCAAAACTAGTGACTGAACTATGACGAATTTTTATCTAAATTTTGACAATAATTGATTTTATGCATATCTGGATGTTCTGTGATGATGAGTCTGTTATGCATTTGACTTGTAGAAGTCCATACCATATTCCACAACAACTGAAATGAATTAATTTCTAAGGAACCAAAAAGAAAAAGAAAGCAGTAAATTTAGATGCGTAAAGCATCATACCAACGCTTTCTCCAAGATGCATTGATATTGAATTCATTTGTGCCTTGTTTTCATAGAGACGGTTCACTGTTCTTCTAGATCTCACAATTTCCTTAGCAAGCGCCTGTGATAAAATTACCACAAAAAAAGGAGAAAAGTGAAGAAGAATTGCAAATTGGTTCATGTGTATCTTTGTACCTTAAATCTCAAAGGAGAAAACAATTAAGCTCAGAAGTTTATATTGGCATCCTTATATGCAATAGCCAATCTGATAAGCAGCAGTGACTAATGAAATCAACCACATCCATATACAATGAGATGCCCAACATGAAAAGCAGTAATTGGAACCACTTCTTCACATATAATATATTTCCGTAGCATAATATCTCTATAAAATAAAAATGGAGTGTTTCCTTGATTTAGAACCCTTTTTTTTTTGGATAAGTTTCCTTGATTGTGAACATAAACCAAATGTGCTGATAACGGGGCCAATATTTGAGTAAAAGATTCAATTATCATGAAACCACCTTTTATCCCCCATTGAAGTTAGTTAATGTAAAAAAATAATAACTTAACCCAAAAAAAAAACCACTGGTGTACAAAATAATGCTGTCTCACTACCATGAAACGAATAAGACTTGATAAAGTTACCCAACTTGCTTAACAAGTTCAATTGTTTTCTAATCAGTACGGCCTTACTCATCAGAGATCTACCTCATCAAATCAAGAATATGAATTGAAATTATGTAATCAAGCTTCGTCTCAACATGAGTCATAGTATGGCAGAGTTGGGGTCATTCTTAAGTTCAGGCTTATTATGATTAAAGAAAAATACAATCACCAACATGAAAATCAGCTAAATAATTTAAATATTATATGCTAAGTCTCTAATGCACTAGACTAATCTTCAGTACTCATTGAACCATATGTAAGGTGGCGATACAAATGCTAGCCGAGTACTATACAAGGATGGCTACCAACTGGCTCTCTTTCCCTTAAGTCTCAACTTCAGAGAAGTAGTTGAACCTTCATTGAAGCTTAAACACTGAATGATTTGATCTGGGTGTTCAAGTTCAACACTACATTACATCATTTATTAGTTACACTTTCTTTCAACAAGCACCCACATGTTACCCCAAATCCAAAAACACCACTATCAGCTACAAATTAGCTATTTCTTTTTTCAACAACAAATTTCATATACTTACAGGAAACAGAAATTGAAAATTCAAAAAGGGAATGGAATGCAAGGTTGTTGGAAGTGTATACCTTGGCAGAGCCCATGTCATTTCTCTTGGCAGCATCTCTTATAGCTTTCTGTACACTTTTCTCCTCCCTCTGTATATCTGAAACCAAACCCATCAGATTAGAGAAAACAATCTCGAAAATTAAACACACACCCAAGAATCCAAAATCCATGAAAACCAAATATAAACATAAAATAAAATTGACCCAGATGAGAAAATTAGATTGCCTCGGATTTGGCGCTCGGTGTTGCGGCACTCTTGGCGAAGCCTACGCTGCCAATCTCTGAGTTGCTGTTGTGGGTTTGGCTTTGGCTTCAGCATATTCATCACCTTCTCCATTTTCCCAACACCAACAATTTCAAATGAAATCTTATCAAACTAGTTCCACTGTTACTTTTATTTTCGTCAAGAATTGGATTTACAAATACTATGATGTATGAATATATCAGTACTACGTAGTTTAGAAGAAGAAAAATAAATGGATATGTCAGCACTCGTTGGTTCCTTCTTTTTGTTCCTTTCTAAAGTACGCGTAATCGCAAAGCTTCTCCATTGGTGCGTGTTTTAGTCATACCTAAAACACTAATCTCAATTTTCAATTCATTTTAGGCGAAAATGCACTTTTGGTCCCTACATTTTGGGTCAATTCCTATTTTGGTCCCAAAATTGATTTCTTTGCTAATGTCATCCCTAAAAAAAGAAAATCGTTTTTAAAATGGTCCTTTCCGTCAGGCTAGAAACGGAGAAATCTGACGTGGCTAACAGAAGGCCCTATTTGCTGACGTGGTGCTGACGTGGCTATTAAAATATTATTAAAAAAGATTATTTGGCAAATTTTAAATGCCATGTCAGCATTTTAATTTTTTTAAATAAAGCCACGTCAGAAATTTTATATAAAAAAGAAATTAAATTTAAAAAAAAACCTTAAATCTAATTTAATTAAAAAAACAACTTGTTTCTCAAAAAAAAAAAAAAATAGGTGTTCTTCGTGTTCTTCTCCATCAAACACAGGAAGAACTCAAACCCAACAACAAACACAACCCAACCTTAAATCTAATTATCTCTCCTCTCTCACTTCTTTTCTTTGCCCTCTCTTCTCTCCCTCTGTTCTCTGTTCTCGCCGCCGAGACCTAAACCCACCAACCCAGCAAACGTCGCGGCGGCTTCTTCTTCTCTCCCTCTGTTCTCTGTTCTCGCCGCCGAGACCTAAACCCACCAACCCAGCAAACGTCGCGGCGGCTTCTTCTTCCCTCCCTCTGCTCTCTGTTCTCGCCGAGACCCAAACCCACCAACCCAGCACCCAACGTCGCGGCGGCTTCTTCTTCTCTCCCTCTGCTCTCTGTTCTCGCCGAGACCCAAACCCACCAACCCAGCACCCAACGTCGCGGCGGCTTCTTCTTCTCTCCCTCTGCTCTCTATTCTCGCCGAGACCCAAACCCACCAACCCAGCACCCAACGTCGCGGCGGCTTCTTCTTCTCTCCCTCTGCTCTCTGTTCTCGCCGAGACCCAAACCCACCAACCCAGCACCCAACGTCACGGAGGCTTCTTCTTCTCTCCCTCTTTCTCTGTTCTTTGTTCTCTCTTCGTGGGTCTGCGTGGATCGAAGGAGTCATGAGCGTGGATCGAATGGTGGATCAAAGCATGGGTCTGATTGTTCATGGGTCGGAGCGTGGATCGTAGGAGTCGTGGTCCGATTTGGTTGATTTGGTTTGTGGGTTCTTTTTTTTCTTTTTTTCTTGCTGTGGATGGTGGTGATTTCTTGAGAAGTTGTGGAGGAGGAAGTGGTGATTTCTTGTTGTGGTTGATTTTTTTTTTTTTTTTTTTTTCTGTTGCTGTGATTTGGGGTTGTGGCTGGTGGGTGACGGTGGAAGTGGTGGTCAAATTTGTGGGTTTGGCCGTGTGGTGTGCTGTTGGTTTGGGTTTTTGTTTCTGTTGTGGTGTGTTGTTGTGGTTCTGCCGATCTGGGTATGTGTTTGTTGTTTGGTTGCTGGGTTTCTTTTTTGGGAATGTGGGTTTGAGTTCTTCCTGGGTTTGATGGGGAAGAACACGAAGAACACCTAGTTTTTTTTTTTTTTTTTTGAGAAACAAGTTGTTTTTTTAATTAAATTAGATTTAAGGTTTTTTTTTAAATTTAATTTCTTTTTTATATAAAATTTCTGACGTGACTTTATTTAAAAAAATTAAAATGCTGACATGGCATTTAAAATTTACCAAATAATCTTTTTTAATAATATTTTAATAGCCACGTCAGCGCCACGTCAGCAAATAGGGCCTTCCGTTAGCCACGTCAGATTTCTCCGTTTCTAGCCTGACGGAAAGGACCATTTTAAAAACGATTTTCTTTTTTTAGGGATGACATTAGCCAAGAAATCAATTTTGGGACCAAAATAGGAATTGACCCAAAATGTAGGGACCAAAAGTGCATTTTCGCCTTCATTTTATTCTATAAATAGAAATTTTTTTTTTCCCCCTAAAAATATAGCTGTGACTGTGACTGTGACTGTGACTTTTTATAAAGAATAATTTTTTTAAAATATAAAGTCATAATAATACATTTGTGCTCTATGCCATGTGTATGAATAAAATGATTTACTCATTAAGTTAATTAGAATTCACTTATTTTTATGAATTTAAAAATAAATATTAAAAAAAAAAACCACACAAACTAAATTTGATTTTTTTTTATTTTTTTATTACTAGCCTTTAATCACATGGATAAACCATGTCTAAGTTTTTATCCAAACAATTTTTTTTAAAATTATTAAAAGTTAATAATGCTATGGACCATCCACTAGAACGATGGCCCAATCGGCCTCAACCTAAGGTAAAACCTTAATCATAAAGGTCTGTCCTCAAAAACTTCTTTACACATGTTTTACAACTTTTTAAGTTTGAACAAAACAGAGAGCATTCTCATAAATTGGAGAGTAGTATCCTAAACATTACATTCACAGAACCACAAATCAGCTTCCCACAAAGAGGATATCTGCAAGGAAGTCAATTATTCTTGGATACTTTGCTCTCAAATCATTCTCAATGAAACTACTTGTGTGTAGTTCAAGGAGGGGCAAACTTGGCTGGGAATTTCGGAACACACACACACACACACACAAAAAACCACATCAAGTACATCTACATTCATGATTCAACCCTATCTGTGATGCAGCAAAGTACCAATATCACAACACAAGCTGCTGCCTTCCCAGAAAAGATGAGACTTATTGCCCAAACTTGAAAGTTAAGCAAGACCAGGCTGCTTCTCTGGAGGATATCCGAGTAGAAACAAAGATTCTTGAGACCCTGGATACCCCCCTCCCCCTAAAAAGAGATAAAAGAGACAAGTATAAGAAGAAAATCTTAAAAACAGCAATGAAGAATTTCATGATGTACTTGCGCCTTCTTCACCATCTACATCACCTTCAGAGTCCTTTGCCTGGTCAGCATTAAGTGGCTTCTCAAGGTTCAAGATGCGACCAGTCATAGGATCAACAGGACGTGTGTCACGTGGCCCACCTTTACGTCCCATTGCCATCATTGGCGGAGGAGGAAGTACCCCTGCTCTGAAAAGTATGCGCTGCACAGGTTCTGAGGGTTGAGCCCCAACAGATAGCCAATATCTGCAGACAGCATGTGTAATTCAAAAAAAAGAATTAAATACGAGGGGCCTTTGTCACATTCAACCAAAAAGCACGGATAGGGGCAATTGCTTAGATATTTTACTCAAATAGAAACACTTTCATAGTTGACAAAACATCCAGCATGTTTAAATCCTTCAATTCTGATCCAGAAATGCAGAACAAATAAATATCCAAAGTAGAAAAGTTTCAAATTTTAAACTTCAAATAAATTAAAGTTTATTCCACTTCAAAGCAGCCAAGTTGTAATATATGTATATATATAAACAGGGCAAAAAAAAAAGAAAAGGATAACATCTAAGCCTTTTCTAGGGCATTGCAAAAATAGGTAACTATTCAATCTAGGACTAGGGAATTTCACATTAAGCAGAAGCTCATCTGGTATAGAGCAATATAAAAACTATACAAGGTTCCAGCTGTCTTACAAGTGATCATCAGGATAGCCCCAAAATTTTCCCGTGAAAAATGTAAAGACCAGGCCTTGGCCTAACCAACTCAATCCTGAAGTTATAGTGTTTGCATAAGTAGCTTAGATACTAAACAAAAGATTCAAAGTGCATCTTAGGAGAATCCATCAGAAACCATCTTGATATCAACAGTTGAAGAGACATTGCCCCTAATTGCAATTTCTTAAAAAACCAACCCTCAAGAGTTGAACCATGGAAAAATAGTTGATGGCTATACAATAAAGATGGTCTATCAACTGTGTGAGGCAACTTTTGATCAGGTTAACATGTTCAAAAGCTACTTTTCACTAAGAATTCAAAGCATGTCAATTGAAAGTAAGAAAGCACTACAATTTGAAGAAAACTACTTACTTCACCCTTTCAAAATTAAGACCCATTCGTTTGCCACCATCTTGGCCTACAAAAAAGAAACACAAACTTGAGTTAATCTTCTTTGTTGCTTTTGTATCATAATGAAATAAAAATTTACCAATCCAATTATTTCAATTTTTCTTTCTTAAAAGATATCAAGGTTTTAAGATTCAAAAGTCTAAATATATTTCTTTTCTAGGTTGCAACAATTCCTCGGCAACAATACAGTGAGCCTCTATTGGTTACCACGAGGATTGAAAGGAAAGAACAAAGATTTCCTCCAAACTAGATTGGAGGAATCTACTCCAACTTATTATGTGGCGTTTCATATAACCATCCACATATATTAAATCGCATAAATCATTAAATCATTTAAGCATGTCACATGACTATTAAATAGGTCATGTAACAAAATGTACACATGGATTATGAACTGTCATGTAATGGGTTGGATGAAAATTTAGCAGACAATAACATTTCCAAGCATTTCATTGTTGTCAAAGCTGTTAGCACGCATCTGAATAGACGCCATCATCATTTGCAAGGCCGAGGATGCAACAAAACAGTTCTAGAAATAACCTATCGCGCATAAAATAGAATTACAAATCTTAAAATTTTAAAATTTGTCTTATTCTTGGTTTCAGAGAACTAAAAATCCAACCTTTCTAAGCCCAACAGCCATACTATGCTCAGCTGAGTACAGGGTTTTTTTTTTTTTTTTGTGGTGCCACTAACATTTCAGTCCCATATGTTTTCCCAAATTTACTCAACAAAAAAAAAAACCAATACTTTGTATCAAAACCCACATGACATTCCATATGGAAGTAAGATTTGCAACCAAAAAAATCTAATCTTTGTTAAAGGGCATAAAGAAATTATAGAGATAAGTTAGTTTAGTTGTTAATCATATGACAAAAATACCAACAAAAAAAGAAATTTAACATTCACTTTAAAATGAAAGTAACTCAAAGAAATGTACCTGGCAAGGGATTGTAGTAGCCTAAGACTTCGAGGTGCTTGCCATCACGAGGAGATCTGCTATCGGCAGCCATGACCCGGTAAAAGGGTTTGTTTTTGCATCCGAACCGAGCCAATCGGATCCGAACCGGCATTTTCTCTGTCGATAATCAACAATCAATGATAATACACCAAATTAACAGAGGAAAGTGGATGAAATCGTGGGGTTCGAAGATTGTAATTTGAAGAAGATGAGAGCTTTACCGTTTGTAAATTCCTAAATTTAGGGTCGCTGAGAGAGAGGAGACGAGTTTCCACGATTAGGGTTTAAGGAGACCAGACAGGGTTTAAGGAGAGACGGATAATATTTCACTGTAGTTACTTAGTACTTGCTGATACCAGGAGTAAAGTCGACGAACCCTTTTATATTCATTATCCACTATGTAATTCTAATTTCTATTTACCAATCTTTTTTTCTTTTTTCTTTTTCTGTTGAGAAAGGGTTTCAACATCCGCTCTGACAATAACAGTCAAGCTATTTATCAATCTATTTACCAATCTGATTACTAAAAAAAAATTAAAATTATAAAAAACTGATTATGAAAAGGAGGAACTTATGTTACATTACATACAAATAAATTCTCTTTTTTTAAATGTAAAAGGACAAAATTTTGGCTACAAATTTTGTTGTAGTCTAAAACTACAACTCTCACTTAAAAAATTAACAGGTCTATATATTTTGAAAATCTAATTGTTACATTGTGATAGGGAATATTTTTACTAATTAAAAATATTTTCTAACATCCTAGAGTCTTCGGTCACCAAAAGCATTATGAGCTTACCAAAAGAATCTTCGGTCACCAAAAGTATCGTCAGTCACAAAGGGAGCGTGACACCATGCGCCACATTGTGCCCTAACAATTGTCATGTATCAATGGGTCGTCAAGTCCCAAAGGGTCATTAGGGACCCAGCGATCGTCAGGTACCTTCCCTGACAACCACACCACACGCTTCGCCCTGACGGTCATTGCATATCAATAAGTTGTCAGGTACCCAACGATTGTCAGGCACCTTCCTTGACACTACACAACACGCTTCGCCCTGACGGTCATCATGTATCGATGGGTCATTAGGTACCAAGGGGTCACCAGGTACCCAACGGTCATCAAGTATCTTCCCTAACACCGCCCCACGCGCTCTGCCCTGACAATCGTCATGTATCAATGGGTCGTCAAGTACTAGGGGGTTGTCAGGGACCTAGCGGTCGTTAGGTACCTTCCCTGACACTACGCGACGTGCTCTGCTCTAATGATCGTCACATATCAATAGGTCATCAAGTACCAATGGGTCATCAAGTACCTTCCCTAACACTAAGCGACGCATTCCGCCTTGACAGTCATCATGTATCAATGGGTCGTCAGGTACTAAGGGATCGTTAGGGACTCAGCGGTCATCAGGTACCTTCCTTGACTTTGCGTGTCACGCTCCACCTTGAAGGTCATCACGTATCAATGAGTTGTCTAGTACCCAACAGTCGTTAGGTACCTTCCCTGACACTGCGAGACACATTCCGCCCCGATGGTCGTCACGTATCAATGAGTCGTCAGGTACCAAGGGTTCATTAGGGACCTAGCGGTCGTCATGTATCTTCCCTAACATCGTGCGACACACTCCACCCTAATGGTTATCACGTATCAATAGGTTGCCAGGTACATAAGGGTCGTCAAGGACCTAGGAGTCGTTAGGTACCTTCCCTGACACTATGCGACACATTCCGCCCTGACGGTCATCGCGTATCAATGGGTCGTCAGGTACCTTCCTTGATACCATGCGATATATTCTGCATTAATGGTAGTTACGTATCAAGGGGTCGTTAGGTACCTTACTCATTGCCCAAAACATGCAGACACTAACTCGTCTAAATCAATAAGACACTTTTGGCAGACAACCCATTATTCTCATCTAATCAACAAACCAACTTGCACACTAATAAGGGTATTTTCGTCCAATAAAATCCTTTGAGCACTTTGACCCATCAGGATGGAATACTCCACCATTGACCAGTCAAGGTTTGTGCCTCTTCTAGTGAGACACTTTTGGCAAACGACCCACTATACTCGTCTAATCAACAAACCAACTTGCACACTAATAAGGATATTTTCATCCAATAAAGTCCTTCAAGCACTTTGACCCATCAAGATGGAATACTCCGCCATTGACCCGTCAAGGTTTGTGCCTCTTCTAGTGGGACCTACCAACTATGGACCCGTCGAGATGAACTCCTCATTTGACTTCTTTGAAGTCTCTGCAAATCAGTGCTCCATGTATGTGCACAACAGATGGTTGCATATGAACCCGACGGATGGTCACATCTTATCCTCTGTATTCAAACCGACAGATAGATGGTGATACCGATGGACAGATGTTCATACCGACGGTTGAGTAACTGGATCCCATAAACCTTTATGCATTCTCCACTGATGCATTCCTATATGGAAATAACTTGCACTACACGCCCAAAGACCATACTCCATGCTCGTGTCTTCACTATATGGGAAGAAAAGCTCAAGATCTCAAGGTCTTAACTCCAAATCTTCTCTACAAGGGAAAACTCTACATTCAAGGGATCTTGGTCAGGTCTACACCACTATTTAAGCACTAGGCCTCCTCTTCCTTAAGGTACGTGCAATTTCCTAGCTCTTGCACTTTAAGTTATTGGAGATTCTTCTATCACTAACTTAACCTTCAGAGGGTCTTTGGCCGGCACTCCACCAGTGCTCTATGTAGGTTCTTCATCTTCTTTGTTCTTCAGGTACCTCATTCGACACGTGTGTGGATGATCAACTCACTAACAATTTTATTCATCATTACATTACATTTTCTTTATATTCTTAGCACACATCTAAAATTTCGTGTCAATCAAATTATATTTATTATTCGATCTATAAATTTACTTTTTATACATAAGTTTACATTACAAAAACTTGAAATTTAAACATTTTATTGATGACATAGATACTAATTTTTTTATTTTCTGGAAATTTTGCAAATATTAGACACTGATTTCATATCTAATAAAAAGGTATTGAGTGAAGTTGTAGCCTTAAGTTATAACCAAGTTTTTTGCTAAACTTTGTGCAATGTAAAACTTAATTTATTGGATATTTGTAATAAATTAAATTCTATAAGGATATGGTGTAAAACCCAAATTTCACTCTCCAATTTCATTGTCAACAACCTTGCGATGAGGCAACTTGTGATGGAGGTTAGGGAGAGAGATCAAATTAGAGAGGGAGAGTGAGAAGTTTTTCTTTTAAATAATTTTTTTAGGTGGATTTTTTTTAAAAAAATTAAGAAGCTTAAAAATACCAAAATGCCCTTAGTTTTTGGGTGACTAACTGTTAATTTGTAACAGAATGACTACATTGAATAACCATTAAAGTTATAAGACTAAATGATCAAATTTAAAATTACAAAACTGAAAATAAACTTTGAACAAAGTTAAATGGAGCAATTTGTAATTTAGCCTTTATTTTTTTGGCGAAAATAGGCAAATGCCCAATTTTCCAAACTAATTAGGGAAATGCCCCTCTTTTGAAACTCGATTTTCTTAAAATCGAGTTTCAAAAAAAAAAAAAATTCTAGAGCCCTATAGCGATGTTTAAAGGAACCTATAGTAACGTTTTAAGGACTTATAACGGTGTTTTGTAACTCGACCTCCATAAAATTGAGTTAAATGCAAGTTTTTCTTCTTCTTTTTTTTACCTATAACTCGACTTCATGGAGCTTGAGTTAAAAAACGCCGCTATAGGTCCTTAAAAACGTCATTATAAACTTCTTAAAACGTCGCTATAGGGCTTAATTCGATTTTGAGAAAATCAAGTTTCAAAAGAAGGACATTTCCCTAATTAGTTTGGGAAATGAGGCAACATGCTGATTTTTTTTCGCGAAAAGGGCAAAAGCCCATTTTGGCTTTATTTTTTTAGCCAATTTCAATATCACGTAAAACCATTTTTGAGTATTAGTCCATCATGTGATTAACTAATAGTCATACAAGAAATCTACTTATATTGATTTTAATTATCCATTTCACGAGTTACCAAAAGTATGTACGTATTTGAGGTGCGATTAATATTTTGATGTATAAATTATATACTCTACAAGTTTATGACTAAAACTATTTAATATCCTGATGTATAATTGATATACTCTATAAGTTCATAACCAAAACTGTGCAACAATCGAACCTTTAATTAGCATGAAAAATAATCACACATGTATCTCCATCCACATGCACGAAAGGTAGGGAATCACTGCGTTGATTCACTAGCTGAAAAGGGTTTTACTTAGGTAGTAACATTTTGTTATGTCATGTATCTACTCCTTCCATTGTACGCAGGGGCGGCAATTATTATCCATATCCATGAACTCGCCCATTACTCACCTTATTTGAATAAACCTTAACCCAACTCATTTGAATATTTTGGTTAAATGGGTAAAGACTCATTTGGTTATTTAATTAGATAAGTCTAAATGGATAAATCCACTAATAACTACTAAACCCATCTAAAATTTAAATTTAAATAAACCCACTAAACCCTTCTAAAATCAAACACACTTTACCACCTACTCTTCAACATTTCCTACATTTTCTCATCATCCAAACAAACTCGTAACAAACACAAAACCAAAAATAGCACACGATCACATTCTCGGCAACCAAACATACACTACAAAACACAGTCGATGACCTTGAAAATCAGAAAATCACTCATCCAAACTAATAACAAAATATTAAAAAGCAAAAACAAAAAATTCAAATCCAAATCCAAATCTAAACACCTACACTTCCCTACACTCCCAGCGCACGTTAGCAAACCCGTCCTCTTCACCGCTATTCCTTTGTCGTCAATGGCTTCCGTTTCTTCTCCGACAAACAAAAGAGTGATATATATATATATATATTTTACACTTACTTCTCCCTATATGTGGTATCAGAGCCTTGCATTTTGAAATAGAAGTTTTATGTTGCCTACCTTGTACTCAACATCCATATCCATGCAATATTTTTCAAAACTTGGTAAAGCCTCAGAATCAGTTTCTCTCTCTCCTTTGATCAGTACACTTGAAATATTGTCCTGATTAGTATGCTCTGTGATTAACAGTTGCCACTTATTGTGGATCCTCTGTGATAATCACATCAGAAAACGGGATTTGATAATCAAGTAGAAAACTAAGGAGTTGTACTAAAAGTGTCAAAGAATTATTTTTCCTGAGTAGTCTCGTGGACGTGAGCCTAGGAGTGGCGTTTTAGTCCTGTCAGATCTTAGGAAAATTGTTCTTCATTTTAGAAACAGTCATGGCCAGCCCGCTTCATCCTCCCCAAGAATCACATCCTCGCAGTCACTGATACCATTCCCACTTCTTGTGATCTTTCCCTTAGAAAATCTACTGCAAATAGATTAGAGTATCTATATGAAATATCTCATATTCCTGAAGATAGTAAAATACCTATTACAGACTTTCCCATTGTAAATCCCTATACTGTGTTTGATAAACCCCAAAAAACTTTCAAAAAATCCATAAAAAAATTCCTCGGTCCTTCCCAATCCTCTAATGTCAAAGAGTATGTCCAAGCTTCAAAATTTGACCAGTTTAATATTCCAGCCCGTGAGAACGAAAACTTTATCACTCTTGCTCTTCCCAGAGAGTTTGTCATTCCGTGGCAGAGACAAGGTTATACTCACCTCCATTTTGGTGCAGTAAGACTTGCCCTCACTTTTCATGGCAGAAAAGGACTCCCTATAGCTTCTAGAATTGCTCTCCTTGATTCTAGATTTATGGAATATCACAATGCAGTCATAGGAACAGTCCAAACCACACTTAATGCAGGAACAAGCCTTTGTCACCCTTTTTCCCAATTTCAACATGTCTCTCGAGATCCTCACATATGTGATGCCCTTAAAGTCCAAGTTCGGACACAGAGCCTCGCAAGTACCGTATACTTTTGCGGCCACACTTCACTACCAAATTGCTTACGTACCCGAACCATGCTTTTGATGTAGCCATACCGAGTTTGCCCTGGCCCAATGATGCTCTTTTGATCCAAGTTGATCCGGGCATGACGCCTTCGTGCACATTTGTTCCAAGACAGCTTGGATAAAGAACAACCGAAAAAAATTTTCCAGAGACATGGGTTACAAAGTATGAGATTCTCCATCGGGTATCTCACCAATCCAAATTCAACACTCCTTTCTTTATCGAAACCGTAATGGTGAAGTTGAAGTCGATTTAGGTCAACCACACACCGGAAAAAGAAGAAGTGACGGTCTTTCCAACAATATGATCCGGCCTAGTTTCTTATGAAGGTCTTGATGATCTTCGCATCAAAGCATTTCAAGAAAATGGAAAACCTCGTCTATGAAGGAAAATCACCCACAGGCCATATATGGTGGGATGTTTGTGATTGTGAAGAATGCAGAAGAAGAAATATTTGAAGAAGATAAGAAAAGAAGAAAGAAGAAGTCTTCCCAGCAGATTCTCAAAGAAAGATATGAAGCAGGAGACCCAGAAGTCGACCTCCTTGGAGAACCCTCAGGAAGGTTTGATTATTATGTTCTTTACCCCAGATCCAGAAAACAAAAAATTCCATCCCTTTCCCCATGCAAAGAAAGTCATGATCAAAACCAACAAAACCAGAAACCACCTTTAATCCCATATTACCAGAAAGTCCTTCCCCAGATACAAAAGTGTCAACCCGAGCCTCCCAGTCAAACCCACACACAAAAACCCTTACCTTGTTACATGTTTGACCATGCATCACCCTCATACTCACAAAATTTCCCTCCTTTAGAAAGTTTTGACCACCCACAAGCCAATGTAAAACATGTTTGGAAGATAAAAAACCCTGTTGGAACCAATCCAGATGGAAGTAAAAAACAGGTCTCATCACTGGCAACCCCTCAATTGGTGCGAGAAAATGCTGTAGCACAGAATCAAGTCCTTTCAAAAATTCTTGACAACCAACAGAAGTTGACTGAAGCGGTATCCAATACCTTTTCATCCTCAAATTCCCTCATTGAAGATTTGAAGAAAAAGATAAGGTCAATTGAACAAGAATTGGAGACAATTGTTTCTACAGTGAAGGATTTGTCTATATCCTTTCCCCTCATCGGGCAAAAAGAAAAAGAAAAAAAACAGTTGTTGATGCAACTCCAGTCTTTGGAGAACTCACAAGAAGCAAACTTACTCAAGCACTTCCAATGCAAGTTTACATGCCATACCAACCTCGTCAATCACCGTATAAAGATCTATCCATACCAAGTACCCTTTCACCATTTTCCCCCGCTTCCCATACCAAAACCTTCAACCAGTAAACATGACACATTCGGCACAAAACCCTATTAAACCATCTGGACTCTTTCCCAACATACCAAACCCAACACCACTACCTCAACTCGAACCTAGACTTGAACCTCCAACCAAACCACAAAATGAACCTCCTCCCCTCAAAAAAAGACAAAGAACCATTATACCAACCCCCGTACCCAACCATTGGTGCTTCCTCCCGACCCCCGCATATGAACCTCGTTAGCCATAAACACCGACCCTCCAAACCCGATATCATCATTTCTCGAGAACTTTAACTCTTCAAGAACCAACAACCTTTTGTCCTCCCAAATCATTGATGAAGCGGATCTAGACTTGTCCGATCTTGACTTAGATGAAGTCTTTATGAGTGACCCACAAGTAGAAGAAGAAGATGATGTCCTTCGTCCTAAACAACCTCCACCACCACCACCAATATTCCCTACACCACCGTCATCCCTCGATCATCACACAAGATTAACCTACTCATCAACCACGAGATTCAAAACACCCTGTTCACCCTTGATATGCTCCTCCTCAAAATGGCATGATGAGATTTTCAACATGTATTCGTGGTGTACGGCGAACTTCAAGCCCCAAACAATACAGCTTGCACAAATAATTGCCAAATTTGTAGCAAGACTCACAGGAAGATTGAGACAATGGTGGATTAATCTTGGAGAATACAGTAAAGACAAGCAACCCGAGTAACACACTTGAGGATTTTTTCACGATCCTCCATAATGAATTTCTTGGTTCATTAGCCCATTACACCGAAGTAGCCGTGAGATGAATTCCTATTGATGAAATGTCGTTCTTTTGAAAGAAAAGATTTGGAGAAACATTTTGACGGAATGTCGAGCGGATATTTTGCCTTTAATGGCATGGATGATGTGAATTCTAAGCACACATTCTTGAATTCTTTCCGAACCACTTGGTGATGAAACTCTTCGTATGATGAATCTTCAAAAAAATCACCTTGCGCAAGCCTCTCTTGGAGAAATCTATCGGCATGTCCTTATTGCTTTGGAAAAACTATGCAATCAAAGAAAGTTTCTTTTCGGAGATTGATAAAATCCATAGCAAGCTCAAAGACAATTGCAAAAGAAAAGATTTGCAGATTAAGTGTTATGATAAGAATTGTTCTTGCCCAACAAAGAGAAGAGGTCATTATAAGAAGTATTCTTGGAAGAAGAAGCCTTTTCATCCAAAGAAGAAGTTTTTCGAGAAAAAAGAAATGGAAGTTTCTCGAAGAAAGCAGTTCAAAGGAAAAAATTCAAAAGTCCGTTTTGTATGCGAAAAGTCTCGGTCATTTTGCAAAACATTGTCCAAAGAAAGCCAAAGCAAGAAAGCTTTTGGAGCAAGCCCGCATTCATGCAGATGATACCCCTTTTCGATGTGGAATCACTCTTTTCACTTGATGATGATTATTCTCCCCAAGCCTTAGCGACCATAGCCTATTCATCCTCGAAGAAGAATCGTATTCAAGCATTACAGATGATTCGGATTCGAGAAATCCAAACTATATACACATCTCACCTCTTATAGCCCCCCTACTTGGCCCCACACCAATAGCCCAGGTTCACATCCTCCTTGATACATATTCCAGACCCATCCCAGTGATAGCCTTGTTTGACACAGGAGCGAGCGGCAACAATTCTTCATCCTAAGATTTTTACCGTAAAATCTTTGGATGTCCCATCATCGAGATGTTCGAAAGAACCAATGGAGAAACATTCCCGATCACCCGGAAAAGCAAACCCATTCACATTAGAATATTCCCAACCCTTACCCTTAAACACCAAGTCCTTGGATCCCCTCTCACAGCGAGAGACCTCCTTATAGGATTTGACCTCCTCCACCGGATACCTAGCCTCGCATGGTCTTCCAAAGGCCTCTTGCATAAACAACACCTTCTCACATGGACCCGTGTACCACATTTGTTTTCACTAAACCCCTTTGATTCCTTGAAAGCCCAGATCATCAATGAATGTTGTGCAGCCACCCAACTCGAATTCCTCTTAAAAACCCGAACCCACTATGGAAAAACCCAAACTTTTTCATAACCCTTCCCTTCAAAAAGAATGAAGATGTTAACCCTACAAAAGCTAGCCATAGAGGTATGAATCCGTAACATTTGTCCCTAGCTAAGCAGGAGTTAGCTACCCTTTCTCTCGTAAAGCCTCATTGAACCCACAACCTCTCCATGGGCATGTGAAGCCTTCTATGTTAACAAGCATGCAGAACAAGTTCGAGGAAAGCTCGGATTGGTAATCAACTACCAAGATCTTAATCATTTCCTTCTTGATGACAAGTTTCCACCGCCAAACAAAAGTGCTCTTTTCCAGCATCTTTCCAATGCCAAAGTATTTTCAAAGTTTGATCTCAAAGCAGATTTTGGCAACTTGGAATCCATCCAAGAAAGATACAAGACAGCTTTTTGCATTCCGGACCACCATTATCAATGGACGGTAATGCCTTTTGGCCTCAAAAATGCTCCATCCCTGTTCCAAAAAGCAATGGTAACTCTTTTCCAACCACCGTTGTCAAATGCATTGATCTATGTGGATGATATCCTCCTATTCTCGACGATGCAACATCCCATGAAAAATTGCTTACCGAATTCTACAATTTAGTAAAAGCTCAAGGGATAATGCTTTCGAGAAGAAAATGGTCATAGGAGTATCCTCTATTGATTTCCTTGGAGTAAACATTTCCGATGGAAAGTATACTCGCATTTCACATAGCGTCTCTCTCGAATTTCCCGAGATATACTCACCAAGCACCAAGCGTATCCAAATAGCTTGGAATTGTTAATTACATGTCGATTTCATTCCAAAAATTTCCGGACACCGAGATTGTTTGTCCAAGTTATTGAAAAAATCTCCTCCAAACATGGAATTCGGCTGATACGAAGCGGTTCAACGAGTTGAAGAAATTAGCGTAAAGCTTCCCTTTGCGTCCGTGCACAGAAAGGATTTTACGTACGATGCAAGTGATTTAGTATTGCAAGAAATTTCTTGAAGAAATTAATGGAAAAAGAAGCATTTGTGGATACAAAAGCGGTGCATTCAAGCCTTCGAACTCCATTATCATTCCACTTTCAAAGAAATTCTAGTCAAACATGGTATTGAAAAGTTCCGATTACACCTCCTTGGTCACAGCTTCCTTGTAGAAATGGATATGTCCTCCTTCCCAAAATGCTCCAAGTTCAAAAGAAAAATGCTCCCCATCCCGCTACTTAGATGGTCAAATTGGTTTTCACAATGGTCCTTCCAAGTCAAGCACATCAAAGGAAGAGATAACCTAATCACTGATTTCCTTTCCAAAACCTCCGTCCTCCATACCACTATAATCCCTCCACCCTTATGTGTATATCCAATAACGTATCCATCCTCATCCTCGAGTCCTTCCTCATCCTCTTCATCCTCCAATGACATCATGGAAATAATAGAAACCCTTCCCCTCGTACATAAAAGACCAGATAAAAACCCTAACCCTTCAAGCCGATCCAAAAGAATCATCCAAGTCCTCCACAATTACCTCACACAAGACCGAACCATTTCCTTGCCATTTACCCAGATATTGAGCAACCATGGAAAACTCCATTTACATTTTGGATAACACGATGGAATGTTGTTCATTACCTTTACATGTGGTACTTACTTCAATGAGTACTACTTGTGCATTCACTTTGAACCACGTTTCTACTCATACATTTTTCTTCATGATAATAAATATTTTAACAAATTCCCGGCATGAACTTTTGAAGAATGATGCTCATTGATGGTCAATGGTCCAAGTATCACAAAGCAACGGATCACCCCAGGTTTGGTCAAAGAATCACTTCAAAGATGTATCGTTGCAAAGCTAAATTCCAAAAATAATATACGGGCGAGAAGGAATTGTCCACCCTCCGGCATGTCCATTGGGTAACAAATGCCGACGGTACTATTCACAGACACACAGATGTATCATGGATATCCTGTCACTATTCACTTTCAATGGCAGAATCTCTCAACCAGGGAATCCTTCCAGAAATTGTACCCGCCGACCCAGACATTTGCAGACAACAATGGCCTCATCAACACCACTGGGAAATACCCAGTCCGTTTGATTTTGATGATCCCTATTTCCATAATCCTGATCCAGATGCTGACTTTGATGAAGAATGGTTTCAAGGAAGAGATGATTAGAAGAAATTATGTACAAAAGAATATATTAAAAAAAAAAAAAAAAAAAAAAACAAACAAAACGAAAATTGTGGGACCCACTTTTGTCTTCACCTTCTTTTCCCACTTTGCCGTCACCCTCCTTTCCAGCATGCATGTATTATACTTAGTCCTTTCCTTCAGCTTCAGGATTTCCGTTGTCAGAAGAAGATTTTGCAGAAGCCAGCCCGTATTGCAGTCTCCAACACCTGTAAAGCAAGAACTCAGACTTCACGCTTTGTTTCTGTAAATTATTTCGTCTTCATGTAAAATGTTTGCCTATAAAAAGGCCCTTTGTATCATTTGTTGAGTAGAGTGAAGTAAGAACAAAAAAAAAAAAAGAACGAGTGAATTAGAGTAAGAAAAATTAGAGAGTCAGTCAGCTTGTAAAATATTTTGCAGTCTATGTCTTCCAGTCCTGTAAAATATTTGTTCAATATAATAATATCCATCAATTATTGTATTCGTTCTGTTCTATCCCATATTCTGCAGTTATTTTCTATAGTATTTTAGCAATATATGCCATTAATAAGCTTCCATGATCTTCTTACACCCTCCTATGTTCGTCTTGTAGTTGTCTCGTCTTTATCCACATTTCATATATATATATATATATATATATATATATATATATATCACTCTTTTTAATTTTTTAAATACAAAAAAGGAATAAATTAAAAATAAATAAATAAAAGCCAAAGAGGATTACTAATAAACTTCAAAACTTCACATTCATAACTCAAACATTTGTATTATAACATATATTCCATTTCTGAAAAAAGTTCACCAAATAAAAGTAGCTATGCAGATTGCATAAAATTTGACAATCAAGAGTGAAGGAAACTGGATTAAAACCTTTCAATCCAGTTAAATAATCTCCATAATTTTCATAAATAGGACGTACTATTTTCTGCTCTTGACTCCACCATTCCGGTACCATCTTCAATAACCAAACAAATCCAAAAATTAAAAGTTAAATCACAAGTCCAAAGCATAAAACAAAAATAAAAACCCCCACCCCCACAATAAAAAAGACGAAATTTTAAATTCAATTTTACTCCTAATTCACGTATACCAATCAAATACATTAAATTCAAAAAGAAAACTGGGTCTTGTGTTTTCCCATTAATTGGATTTGGGTGTTGTCCATTGTCATAAAGAAAGCCAATAGCATATTTCTTTTTCTTTTGGAGATGCTATTCTATTTTTTTCAGTTCACGGAAATTAGGGGATGACCCAAGTTTTACAGTCAATGTTTTCAAGGTACTACTTTCTAGTAAATGTCTTATAAGTTAAAATCTGCTTCACTTGGCCGGGCAGAAACTTTTAAGGATGTGGTTTCCTTTTTGTTTCTTCGTTGGCCCTATAGTTTATATATTTGAATTCAATTTTTAAGGTTTACTGGATGGGTTGTTGTGCATGAGTGTATCTACGGGTACCTTATCATGAAATTCAGAAACCAACTATAATCCATTCATGACATTCAAAGATTGAAATATGTATGAATTGTGCAATTGTTTCATTTGGATGCAATATTGCTACAATAGTGGGGTATCCAAAATGCACTAGACATCATTCTTGGTCTATCATGTTTATATTATTGTAATCATGGGCCCTTCACCCTTGGGTATTTTTCTAGGACCGTACAATCGTTTTTGACATTTGTAGGTTCTAATCTCTTGCTTCTCGCCAATGAAAAAGATCTTTTACTCAAAAGATAGTCCAAAATGTGGGGCTTGTAAATAACCCAAGAATAGTTAAGATTTTGATCAATGTACTGATAACAATAATATTGTAGATTATGGTGAGGAAGTGGATACTTACCCACGATGAAAGTTTACAAATCTTTTGGCGTGTATATAAAATAACACAAACACTAACAAATAAAATAATTGATAGAATTTATGGACGTGTGATTTTGAAACACACACCTTATATGTTAATCAAAAAACACTCCAAGGGTGCAATCCTATAGAATATTCAATAAGGAAAAAGAGTTACAATGATCAACTTACAATGCTTTTGTAAAATTAGACTTGTAGCCTCTACAAACACCACGTTTTCCTTCATATCGCAGTAGACCTATAACCTCTTGGATCTTCATTCATGAATTCCTCATCCGCACAAACCAAAACCTCAAACACTCCAAGGAGCCTCACTAGAAGGGGAATTCTGTGGTTTTAATCTCTCATCCACACAAATCAAAACCTCAAACACTCCAAGGAACCTCACTAGAAGGGAAAATTTGTGGCTTTAATCTCTTAAACACTGGCTTTGGGATCACAAGATGACTGTGTAAAGAAACATGGTTTAAAAAATACCTCAATGGAGAAGTCGCATTGATTTTTCTCCAAATAGCTCCAAGTGTGGCAGCCTCTAATTCTCTGAAAAATTCATGCACAATGCAATTTATATAGGTGCACAAAATAAGGTTTTAAGTGATGCTTAACAACTAGATTAAAAATCAATACAAAGATTTTGTTTCACATCGACGTACTTAGCCAAGCCTCACGTAAGGGACAAGCAAACCCTCAGACTATTTTATTATTTTGCTTGAACGAGTTTCTCTTCTCACTTGATTGCCTTTCCCATCTCGCTTGAGCAAGCTTCTTCATTAATTTAGCAATCGATCAACTTCAAATACTTTTTAACCAACCTTTTACAATGAATGATTTATATTAATAAACTTGAAATTCATTACAAGGGTCATGGAATGGGCTAACACTATTGTATATGTTGTTGAATTTATACCAACTATAAAAAATAAAAAATAAGAAAATAAAATCTTATAAGGATAACATTGGATAAAGTATGAAAATTATTCATTCTTGATTGCTCCATTGAGTAAAAAAATCCACATGGTTATTTTGTTAATATTGATTTTATTTTTCAAATAAATTATGAAAATATATTCAAAAAGTGTAGTCACTTTATAAATAAATAAATATAAATACATAGTGAATTTTTCTTTGAAGTTTTGACCATTAATTCAGTGTGTAAATGGGTCCAATTATCCAATTCAATTAAAAAATCTAAGCGCAAATTTAGTACCAAAATGCGATCAATTTTTATGATTTTTCTTGACTTTGGCTTTTTTTTTATCAAATAATTTTGGACTTTTCAACCTCCGTTTTGATCAAACGAGGTGTCATTGGAAAGCTTATGAGGTCTACTTTCAGTATGTAAATGGGTCTAACTATCCAATTCAATTAAAGAATCTAAGTGCAAATTTAGTACCAAAATGTGATCGATTTTTATGATTTTTCTTAACTTCGGCCTATTTTTCTATCAAATAATTTTGGACTTTTCCACCTCCGTTTTGATCAAACGAGGTGTCATTGGAAAGCTTATGAGGTCTACTTTCTAAAGATCCTTGGTTTTTATCTCCAACTTTCAAATTTATAAAGCTTGATGCTTTAGAAAAAGGGTAAAAAACAAGTTTTTTATAAAATGATAAAAGTAAAGTAATTGTTTAGGTTTTCAAAAAATTCATTTATTCGAAAGGAATTTTAGCAAATCAAGCTCACCAAATTGAAGTTCATCACAAGATCTTTCCAATGACACCTCTTTGGGCCAATCTAAGGTTGTTTGATTATAATTTGATGAAATCAAACTATAATTAAATTTTAATGACAAGTCGCCAAAATTGATCGACAAGCACTTTTTTCTCTTCCTCTTTTTTTTTTTTTTTTTAGATATCTTTCTTGTTTTAAGTTCGACATAGGCCCGTGAACTATCATACTGAAAAGAATTAAATTATCTATGACATGGGTTCAAAATTATTCCAATCCAATGGTTAGATCTCTTTTAGTCAAAATGGAGAGTCAAATATAGGCTAACCGCAATCAAACTTTGAACGATGCTTGAAAATATTAATTTTGACATAAAAATGTGAAATTTATTGTGTGGATAAAAATTTGACACCGATTGACTATTGGTCAACCTGGTCAAAAATTGGTTAACAAACAGATTTTAGTCATTTAACTAGGACAAATTCCAACATTTTAAGCTTTCACTTAATCCCATGATTAAAACAATGATTTCATAATTTTTTAAAAGGGATAGAATTTTGGCACACAAAACAAGGCAAATAAAATACAATATTGACGTATCTAATTTTCAATTAGCTATAGCATACGTAAAAGACACACGATACAGTAACACTAATTTTCAATTAGCTATAGCACACTAAATACACAATATTGAGATGTGTTCAAGAGAGAACCCTGACCTTCCTTTATTCTATATATACTCTATATTCTAAATAATTACAGACTATTACAACACGAATCAGCCATGGCTCTCCTTAGTTCTACCGTGACCTAGAATAGCTAATCTGTTAGCCTCACCTTAAACTTCATCACCAACTGTCCAACTCTACCATTTTCTCACCCAGCAAACACCAACAATTAATACTAACCTTCGTGAGTCAACCACACATTAGGCAGTTTTCTAATATAGTCCCAATCATGCCCAATCATCCTAATTAACAAAGAATTCTCCCCCGTATGTTGCATATTTGTCACCGTCTCATATATAGCACTAAAATAAAATAGTAATCAAAGTCATATTTTGATTTCTTTTCCCTTCAAATCAAATTAAATAAACTAATTCTTTAGTTTTACCACATCATTCACTAAGAAGTCACGCCTCTAAAACACATATCCCCTCCTCACCACAAAATCATTAAGTGAGTTAAGGAACTTAAAATGCTTATCTTAAGTTATTCTAACCAATACAGTTATTGAACTAACCAATTATTAGTTTCCTCCGATATATCAATTTTCAACAAAAGGCTTGTAACTCAACTAGTTAGCACCTCTTGGTGTTTCCATCACAGACTTTTAGATTCAAATCCCTCACCTCCAATTATCGATGCGTGGGGGAAAAAAATTCTATAACTTTCCTTGTAAAAATTAGTAATATTTAGTGTTGTAATTTATTATAAAATAGAAAGACAATAAGAATGGTATAGTGATTTGATCATATTATATATATTTACAAATTTGAAAATTGCATGATATAGTGTTTAATATAAACAAACACATTTTATGCCTACATAAAAATGAAAATATCATTTTGATAAAATAAAAATGAAATAATCCTTCAATCATTCTTTTTTATATTCTTGATTGTGTATTATTAAAAACCAAATTTAGTGAATTTACACATTTAATTTTTTATGACTTTTGCATCAATGGTTGTCAAAGCAACTAAACATGAGTTTAGAATATTATATTCTAAACTTATTAATATTATTATTCCAAATAAAAAAAATTCTAATATAGAATTTATAAAAATAATCTTATAAATTCTTCTAATATAAATAAATAATTAATGCACACTATAGATAATTAATATATACAATTTATAATTTAACTTGGTTGATAGAGAAAAAAGACTAAAATGCAAGATATTACTCAACTATATAATAAATCCAACCATGCAAGAGCTCACCAGTTCTTCATGCTTCATGACTTCTTTAATAGTCTTGGTCTCTTAGGGGTTTTAAGAACTTCATGATTAAGTTATACTAAGGATCCATTTGAAAACAATTTATTTAATTTTTTGCTGAAAGAGTGCTAAAGTATCCTTGTTCTTTTAAAAAAAATTTAAAAAAATAAGAAGAAGCCTGAAAAAATTTGAAAGCTTAAAGCTTAGGGTATAAAAATGGACCAAATGGAAAGCTACCACCCCAATTACTAGATTACTATTCTTCCAACGACCCAAATACTTACCATCACACACAACCTGTCCATGCATTGTCAAAGCCTGGAAGTAGAGCCCACAATTTAACGCAGCCCAATATCTAAGCAAGACACCAAAAAGCCTAACGCTATTCTCCCCAATATTTAGCCACGTGCACTAGTACGCTACCCTTTATGAGCTAGAAATCTTATGCTAGCCGGATTTTTTTTTTTTTTAGGGGGTAGAAATGCTAGTCAGATTTACCATCTTATCTTTTCAGTCTTGTTAAAAATTGACTGTTTGAAAAAACTATAGAGGAAAAAAAAAAAAGATGATATTTTGAAAAGCTATACAATTATTTTTAGAGAGTAGAACAAGATGCATGAGAATACATCATGTTATGTTGTGATCACCCCCACTTATTTACTAAATTAGAAACGAGAATAATTAACTTTTGAACATGAAAAATGATAGAATAGAGCTACTTTATTTAATTTGCATCATGAAGCACATACCAAGATATTAAAAAAAATTGTAGATATTTTTAATAATAATAGGAGAAAACAGAAGAAAGAGATGACAATAATGTGGGAAGTGATATTACCCAGAGGTAGCATATTAGTTGGGGATTATGCCTTAAAAAATTGGATGGCACTAGTTCAAATCTCCTATTTAATTTCCTTCGGTTAAGAATTAAGACCCTTTTTTTTTAAGAATATTAATAGTAAAAATCCCAAATAAACTTTGGATGTGAGAGCACCCTCAACAAAAAAAAAAAACTTTGGATGTGAGAGGCCACATGTAATAGAAATGCCGTTTGTTAGAATATGAGATACAATTAATATGTATTTTTCTTGTAATAGGAAAGAAGGATTTTCATAGACTAATTTATTTGAAAATTCAAAAGTGACTAAAATTCTTTGCCTTTTGTACTTAGAATATAATATGTATTTTTCTTGTAATAGGAAAGGAGGATTTTCATAGACTAATTTATTTGAAAATTCAAAAGTCACTAAAATTCTTCCAATCCACATATCTGTATGATAGTGATCGAGAGACCTTGACCTGATGGCTAATGCATATATTGAGCATTCCTTTCCTTTATGTAAAGGACTCCACAACCAAAACCAACCCATCCTATTCCAATACCTAAACCAACTTATTTTTCACCCCCTTGGGCCTTGTCCATGTCCCTGTGTTCATTTATTCCACTAGTGCAATAAAAGCTCAAACCCATGATGTCGTTCTTGTCGAAAGGATGGATATTGATCCACCAATGCCAAAGAAGCTCAACCATGATACATACCCCTTCTTCTGGAAATTGACTGATGTACGTGGCAGACAGTGATTGTTTACTAGTGGAAAAATAAGACTTTATATGACTTCAACCGCAAAGCAGTACTACTCTATAGTCCTTTCAATTTCAGGTCATCAATTATACTTCTACATATTAAGCGTCGGCAGGATTTATATATATGTTCAAGTTTTTTCTGATTTATGTCAATATGTTATTTGAGGCTCACGTTTAGATACAAAAAAAAAAAAGCTGTTATATATATATATATATATTAAGTTGTATTGTATCATCATAATTGTATGTCGCAGATACATACAACTATACTGTGGAAAAATCTGTCTTTGAATTAATTTTGTATTAGAGAGTTCAACATAATAAGCACTTACGTGCCACCGCCAACCAGCAAAGTAGGTTTCTTTTTCATATAAATCAATTTTTGATGCTCAATCTGGAGGTGCATGCAGAAAACTACGTGATCTCCTGCTATTGAAAATCTGTCTTTGAATATTTATGAATGTTTGACACCACCACATGTCGGCACAGTATCTTTATTTTCGCTTCTTCCTCATTTAATATATAGTTAACTTTTTATTGGATTAATTTTTTTGTTTTCAAAATCCCTTTGAATCACACACTTTTATTGTTAATAGGCAAGCTAAATTCCATGGGTAATCAGATATGATTCACTATTTCATTAACAAACTCATACTATGTGTTGGAGCATTTTAATATTAATTGACTAAAATGAATAAATATTACAAAGAGTAATTCTTAGATACTCTCGAAGTACGAAAAATAGTGCTCCCTTCTCTCATATTCATGGTGAAGTCTGCTCATTAAATTCATAATGGGGTCCACCATAAATGTAAGAGGAGGGAAAATCATTTCACTATACTCCTAGACTACCTAAGAATTTTTTATGTATAGATGTAAGAGTGAATATGGAAGATAAGAAGTTAATTAAAATGTTTAATCTCACATTGAAAATGAGAGAGATTACTTTATTCTTTTTAATTATGGTGATTAATAAGCTAATATGAATTGACTTAGATATTAGATTAGATACGTACGTGCATAAGAGGGAAATTAAAATACAAAAAAAGAAACCATATAATTTTAAACGGTTATTAATCTTTAATCATTCTGGTGTGGTGTAGTCGTGTAGATATCAAAAGACTGAATCATGCCTGAATTCAGTTAGAATGTAACATTCGGGACGTTGTGTTCATTGATTTGAATCCTTTCGTATCTGCCAAAACCTATTTGTCATATAATCTTAGCAGAAGATAACGTGAAAGAATCAACCATAAATGACAAGAATCGAGGCCTAAACATTAACACAACACGTTAATACAATGTCTAAAGTGGAAAGCAATGCTACAATAGTGGGGTAACCAAAATGCACTAGAAAATAGAAAATCATATTCCTGATTGATCTCTCTCAGGTTTTATATTATTGTTAAAATGATGGGCCCTTGGGTATTTTGTCTAGGACCGTACAATTGTTTTGACATCTGCAGCTTCTAATCTCTTGCTTCTCCCCCAGCAAACAAGATCTTTTACCCAAAAGATAGTCCATAATGTGGGGCCTTTAAATAATCCAAGAACAGTTGAGATTTGATAAATGAACAATATATAATCTTGTAGATTATGTAAAAGGAAGTGGATTTATGTTTTGAGACTTATCCCACGATGAAAGTTTACAAATCTTTTGGTGTGTATATAAAATAACACAAACTCTGACATATAGAACAATCAATGAAATTTATGGACGCGTGATTCCGGAACATGCAATTTTGACTCAGAAAATCTATTATATATATATATATATATACTTAATCAAAAGTGCATGCTTCAGATTCATGTATGTATAAATTTTATCAATTATTTTATTTACTAGTTTTTGTGTTATTTTATATACACACCAAAAGATTTGTAAACTTTCACCCTCTCATATGAGGTGGGTGAAAGTTTACAAATCTTTTGGTGTGTATATAAAATAACACAAAAACTAGTAAATAAAATAATTGATAAAATTTATACATACATGAATCTAAACCACGCACTTTTGATTAAGAGAACATTTGTCCTGTATACAAAATATATATCTACCCTCTCAAATGACGGTGGATCCCAAAAATATGGGATATACTTCTATGTGAAAGGGTGGATACATGCATTGGATATATATAGTACCACCTCCTTGACTGGAGCTTTGAGTTCCAATCTACTTCACTACTATTTGAATGTTTAATTGAGACCCCTATTGATATATTTTGCGGAATATACTAATTAATTGTTCAATTTTGCAATGTATATGTTAATAATAAAAAAGCACTCTAAAAGTGCAATCGTGCAGAAAATTCACTAAGGAAAAAGAGTTTCAATGATCAACTTATAAGACTTTCGTAAAATTAGACCCTTAAAATATTGTAACCTATACAAATGTTATTGATGATACGAGAATCGTCAGTAATGTAGGTTCGTCCAGACGAAGTAAGGACCTCGTTGTTGTACCTGCAAGTGTGGTGGAAAGCTTTCCTCAGGTGGTCACCGGTGTAGTGCATGCTACAGAGTTTCTGATGATAAAGTCAGCGTATGGAAACTTTTTTAGAAAGTAAGAAAACTCAGAATATCAAAGTTACATGTACTAGTAAATTCTTGGTTGTGTGTTTATGTACCTTGTCTGGTTCTGATGAGTGTGTATATATAGCTTCAGAGTTTCTAGCCGTTGGGGCCTTAATTGTGACTTTAGTGCTTCTTTCGTAACGCTTCAGGGCTTATTAATGCTTGTTTTGATGAGCTACCAACGGTCTTGACAGCTAATCTATAACTGTCCGAAGCATTGAAACTTCTCATTAATGGCTTGCCTTCCCTCGTCCATGCCGTGGCTAGGTGGACGAAGGTATTTGATGAGGTCGTCTAGGCAAGAGGGTTCGATGGTCCCGTCAGTTGCCCCCCAGGTTCTGTGGTCGTCATTGTGTCTTGGCAACCACTAGAAGGTGAAAGGTTTTTTGCCCAAACATGACTCTTAGGGTTCCGCTCCTCATTTGATGCGAAGTGGCGGCGCATTAATGTCTCGTGGTGGCGCTATACATATCGTGGCCATGTGGCACGTTATGGCTAGTGAAGTTAATGCTGCACTTGTGTGACTCTTTGGGTTTCCCGCTAGTTTTCAGTTTTTCTTTTTTTGCAGTTAGTTTTTAAACTCCCTTCATTTTCACTTTCTTCTTCACTTTTCATCTTTCTTACACCATTACTGTCTTGTAATTTTTTCTTCTCCAATCTACTTCCTTTGCAATTGTCTGCATTTTGTCCTTTTTGGGGTTGCGTTTCTGAGGTATGGCTTCTTCCTTCTCTTTTTATTCTTCTTACCATAGTAATTTGCAAAGGATTCTGATTCTCCCTTTCTTTTTCTTTTTTTTCTTTTTTTGGTCTTCTTAGGATCTTGCCCTTTTACTTCTACTTTTTGAGTTCCATGCTTAGTAGTTCTGAGGTTAGGACACTTTGTCCTTCCGTTTCCTTCCTTTTTGCATGTTTAGGGGCTTCTTTGAGAATCTCTCGCAATTTCTACCCTTTAGTTGAGGGTTTTATGTGTGAGGGTAATAGTTTGGGTGTGGTGTTAGCCGGTCTGGTCCCTTTGCTTTGTCAATCCATTGATTGGTTCGAAGATTTGGTGGGTGAGCGAAGAGGGATGTCAGAGGTGAGATCTAGTGAGCTTGAGACGGGGCTGTCATCTAGCAATGACCATGTGAAAGTGGAGGAAGATACTACGGCTTCTGACCCAAAGGAGGTCAAGGCTTTCTCTGCCCTTAGGGAAGAGTGTAGCCTAACATTGAGACCTTTTCTAGGTTTAGCAACAAGTACTAGTTTCCTAAAAGGGTTAGGGTTCATTGTCCCCATTAGGAGGAATGAGCCTGTCACTTTTCACCCGGGGAGGTGTGCTTCTACGAGGCTGCTTTCCTACATGGGCTTAGACTCCCCGTTCACCCCTTCATCATGGAGCTTTTGAGTCATTTTAATATTGCTCATGGGCAACTTATACCAAACTCATGGAGGATAGTGATTAGTTGTATGGAGATATGGCTAGCTGCCACTGAGGGAGATATGATCAGGGTGGACGAGTTTACCTACTTGTACCGTCTAAAGGAGTCCAAGGAATACGGGTACTATGAGCTCGTGCCTTGGGTCAGGGAGGCTAGGATTGTCAGGGGCCTGCCCTCGTCGTTTCGCTACTGGAAATCCCAGTTCTTCCTTGTCTCCAAGGATGAGTGGGAGACTCTTTCTGATGAAGTTTTGGGGGACGTCCCTAGGTTGCTCCATCGGTGGAGAGCCCCGGGCCAGCTTTGGAGGCAGAAAACTCAAAACTGAGGAAGGACCTTATTGCTGCCATGGACAAGGCTAACACCAGCAAGGAGAAAGCTAAGGTCTTGTCTGGCAATTTGAGGGCAGAGAGGCAACTGACCCTGGAGAAGGACGAGCAGCTTCTAGCCAAGAAAAAGAAGATCAAGACTATTGCTGCCAAGTCCGTTGAGGCCTTCCAGTAGATGGAAGAGTACAACACTATGCTATTCAGCTGGTATTACAAAGGTTTTGAGCTCCTCCAGCAATACCCTGTCAAGCATCCCACCAGCGTCAACCTAGAAAACCTGGACTTAGAGGAGGTGGATAAGGAAATGGCAACTGACGAGGCCTCCCAGTCTGCTACCCCTAAGGCTGATGCTCCAGAGAATGCCCTTCTGCCTCCCCCTACTGGTGGTGAGGAAGCCACTGCCTGAACTTGCTTATGTACCTATTTAATGTTTTGTTTGTTGTTTTTTTTTTTTTTTTTTGGTGCCCAGTGTGTTTTTTAGGCTTTTGATTCTACTTTCAGAACAGTATTTTTATTCTAATTTAAGGACGATGTCTCTTGCCCAATGTTTTTGGGCTTTTAACTCTAATGTTGGAACAATACTAGTTGCCCGATGTTTTTGGGCTTTCAATTCTATTGATTATTTCATGTTTACCTGTTTACTTTCCTGCATCGTTGTGCATGATACTTTTTGTCTATATATGATTTCTGTCTGCCTCGTTGCTTGTCTACCCTTAGCTTGGGGGGCTTGGTTGAGTAGGAAATGACCTACATCCGTTAGTGGTTTATATCCTTTTGGGCGGAATTTCATTAGTCAATTTTTAGGTGACTTATCCCCATGTGTGGGATCTTGTCATTGGGCTTTGTCAGTAATTCACATCTGTCTAGACAAAATCTTGTTACTTAGCCAATTTTTTCTGACTTACACCCATTTAAACGATCTTGTCATTTAGTTTCGTCAGTAACTTACATCCATCTAGGCAGAATCTTGCTACTTAGCCATTGTTTTGTGACTTATACCCATTTAAGGGATCTTGTCATTTGACTTCGTCAGTAACTTACATCCGTCTAGGCGAAAACTTGTTACTTAGCCAATTTTTTGTGACTTACACCCATATAAGAGATCTTGTCATTTGGCTTCGTCAGTAACTTACATCCGTCTAGGCGGAATCTTGTTACTTAGCCAATTTTTTGTGACTTACACCCATTTTAAGGGATCTTGTCATTTGGCTTCGTCAGTAACTTACATCCGTCTAGGCAGAATCTTGTTACTTAGCCTTTTTTTTTTCTTTTTTTTTTGTTCTCAGGCTCCTAGATTTACATGCATCACATTGGTTGAATAGTTCTTTTATTTCTTTATTTCAAACATGAATACAATCGTCCATTACATTTATTGATTGTATCTCTTCAAGTGCTCGATATTCCATGGTTGTGGTATTTCCTCCCGTCGAACGTTTCCAGGTGGTAGCTGCCTTGCTTGGAGTAATGGGTGACTTTGTAGGGTCCTTCCCAGGTTGGGCCTAGCTTCCCCTGGGTCGAGTCCTTAGTAGCACATATAACTTTACGCAAGACAAGATCTCCTATGTTAAGTTATCTGAGCTTCTCTCTCTTTTTGTAGTACTCGACCATCTTCTACTGGTACTTCGCCATCTTACCTGATGCTCCATCTCTAGATCCGTCCAAGCAATCCAAGTTGACTCTTAGTTGATCGTCATTGCTGCCTTCGCAGAAGACTTCTCATCTCATGCTAGTGATTCCCACTTCGACTAGGATTACTACCTCGGTGCCATAGGTGAGCTTGAAGGGGGTTTCTCCCATCAAGGTTCTTGCTGTAATCCTGTACGCCCACAAGACATTGGGCAACTCCTCCAACCATGCGCCCTTTGCCTCGTCTAACCGAGCTTTGATGATCTTGAGTAGTGTCCGATTCGTCACTTCCGTCTGGCTGTTAGCTTGGGGGTGACCTAATGACGAGAATTGGTTCTTAATCCCTAATCCTGAGCAGAAGTCCTTAAAGCCTTGACTGTCAAACTGCCGCCTGTTGTCTAATATGATTGTCCATAGTATTCCGAATCGGCAACCAGTAAGAATTTTACCTGTCTTTTACCTTGGGGTAACGATCCAACAATGTCAAGTCCCCACTAGTTAAACGGCCATGGGAAGGCTATTGGCGTCAGTTTCTCTACTGGGATATGTTGGATGTTCCCAAACCTCTGGAATTTGTTGCACCTCTTGACAAACTCCCTTACATCCATCTGCAAAGTAGGCCAGAAGTAACCTATTCTGATAACTTTGCTTACCAGGGATCTCAGGCCTGCACGGTCTCTGTAAATTCCTTCATGGATCTCCTCTAGAATATATTTGGCTTCCTTTTCGTTGACGCACTTCAAGAAATTCATGGAAAAACCTCTTTTGTATAGGGCGTCATTCAGGATCGTGAACCTGGCTGCCCTTTTCCTAACCTTCCTGGCCTCTTCGACATCCTGTGGAAGCCATCCGTCCTAAAGGAAAGACAAGATTAGGGTCATCCAGCTACTTTCGCTCTGGATTGCGAAGGTGGGGACCTCTTCAATGCTGGAACGCTTCTGGACTTCAATCTTCAGGTCTATTCGTTGGTCCTATTTCTGACAACGCCTACTTCGCTAGCTCATCTGCCTCCATATTTTGGCTTCTAGGGACCTATGTGAACTCCACCTGATCGAACTCCTATGTCAAAAGATTCGTCAGCCTTAGGTATTTTTGCATTCTTTTCTCCTTTGCTTCATACTCCCCCTTTATCTATCCTACAACAAACTTTGAATCACTTTGGAAGAGCAAGTTTTTGACTCCTAGCGCCTTCTCGACCCTCAATCCCATCAGTACTACTTCGTACTCAGTTGCATTGTTGGTGGCCGGGAATATCAGAGTTACGTGTACTAGTAAATTCTTGGTTGTGTGTCTATGTACCTTGCCTGATTCTGATGAGTGTGTGTATATATAGCTTCAAAGTTTCTAGCCATTGGGGCCTTAATTGTGGCTTTAGTGCTCCTTTCGTAATGCTTCAGGGCTTATTAATGCTGGTTTTGATGAGCTACTAACAGTCTTGACAGCTAATCGATAACTGTCCGAGGCATTGAAACTTCTTATTAATGGCTTGCCTTCCCTCATCCATGACGTAGCTAGGTGGACAAAGGTATTTGATGAGGTCGTTTGGGCAAGAGGGTTCGTTGGTCCCATCAGTTATGTTTGCCTTCCAATTGCAGTAGCCCTATAATTAACCTCTTAGCATTCAGGATTTTCTCATCTGTACAAACCAAAACCTCTAACACTCCAAGGAACTTCATTAGAAGGAGAACAATGTGGTTTTAATCTCTCAAACACTCACTTTGGGATCACATGATGAGTGTGTAAAGAAACGTAGTTTTTCAAAATAGCTCAATGGAGAAGCGGCGTTGATTTTTCTCCCATTAACTCCAAGTGTGGCAGCCTCCAAATCTTTGGAAACTTTGTGCACAAAGCAATTTATCTAGGTGCACAAAATAAGGCTTTAAGTGATAGTTGAAAACGAAGTTAAAATAGATACAAAGATTTTGTTTTGCGCAACGTACTCAACCAAGCCTCGGATAAGAGGCAAGCGAACTCGCGGAGTATTGTATTATTTTGCTTGAGCAAGTTTCTCTTCTCACTTGATTGCCTTTCCCATCTTGCTTGAGCAAGGTTCTTCATTAATTTAGAGATCCACCAACTTCAAATAGTTTTTAAACAACTTATACTATAAATGATTTATGTTTATAAACTTGAAATTCATTACATGGCTCATGAAATGGGCTAATGTATATTTCTTTTGTCTCCTATCAGATCTTTATCAACAATAGAATAAAAAATTATGTTGGAATTATGGAAGGAATAAAAAAAAAACAAACAAATTGGATGAACATTCAATTACACTCGGTGCAATATTTTGTTAAGATAAACTCATATAGTCATAGAATAAAGGAGGGTTTATAATTTACCATCTATTGCAGGCTGCAATACCATGATCGGGAAGAATATTCATAAGGCTTTAAAGGTCTATAACTAGTGGTGATTAGTCAATGATGGTTGGTTTTTTAAGCCGGATGTGACATAGTCTCATAGACCACTTAGGAGGACTATAATTATGTTGTTGACCATGGATTTTCTGCCAAAGCATGCAAGCATAGTCTTAAAATTCCTTACCGAATTGTTGGAAATTTCTCTCAGGAAAAATCTAGTTTTCAAATTACTAATTTCACGGTGTTCTCATACTTTCATGTGCACTTGTCCCTACTCTAGAGTAGGGACAAGTAAACGGATGGGGAGTTGAAAAACCTTGATCATTGTCAAAAATCAAAGAGACATCTTTTCCAAATTTTTAATGGTCAATTACGTGTAAATGGGAAAAGTTAATGGATGTCTAAGGGCATTAGTTGATGAATTACTTTTGAAAACTTTTTATGAAAAAAAAAAAAAAGAGAGAGAGAATAATTGATTTATTTGACATTTTTTAATATTTCTCATGGGAGTGGTATCAAAATTTTTCATAAAATAATCTATTAATAATTACTCTGAGAAAATCTGTTAACAAGACCCTATATAATAAACAGTAATTTTGTTTCTAATAAATGACTTAGGATCGTATATTTACAAAACTATTTTTTTCATGATTAAAATTTAGAATATAGTAAGACCCGAAATATTTTTTAAGCACAGATTAAATCTGCCACCAACCGTATATTCTCTAACTATTGGACAATACTAGTCCCTAACCCATGCGATGCACAGAAAAACTATTGATTCTAAAAAAAAAAATCCAGCAATAAGTAAATAGACATTTTGCTAGTTAGTATTTTTGAAAAATAAAATGAATAGTTAACTTCTATACTTTTTCATAGTTTAGAAGTGTTGTCTAACATTGAACATTATTGAGTTGCAAATGCATAGTTACTGAAACCTACAAAAATAATTTACAATTCTTAAATTAATAAAGCAAAACTCTCAATAGTTATATATATACACACACTCAAAACTAATATAAACTACAAATACATAAACAAAGACCATGATATGAGGAAAACACACCAAGTTTCAAATTTGAGAAGCAATATGACTTTCTCGTAGTAATAACTGTGGGGAATAGAAATTGATAAGGTTACATTGCCACATGTCATACCTGAGGCTGAGGAGACCACTGCAGCTCTGAGGAGATCACACCTAGGACAGTAAGGTCACGTCAATGGCACATTACCAAAGGAGGTCATACCGAAGATGAAAGCTTCAGGGAAGGGGTCAGCCCTAACCAAAGGGACGGTGGCTGCCACCACATTTAATGCATTCTACCAAACCTCTTGGCTGCATTTATGTAGAGAAAACCTCTGAATAGTGCTACCTTAGTTGCCGCAACTCACAAGGGGTTTGGGAAGGTGTCTGATGAGACAAGCATAGCTTGGGCAATCAACAAATAGAGGGCTAAGATCATCTAAAGGCAGATATATAATGTGAGGGACCCTCCAAGGGGGAGGGGGAGAAAAAGTCTATAGAAAAGACATTGTAGCAACAAGAATTGAGATTGTATCCAAGTTTGAAAGAATTATATTCGGGAACCATCCTCCTTGGACTTCACCGAGGAAGGATTTCTTTGCACAAGAGCTTGTCTTTCTTTGTTTTCTTATTATCTTTAATCCATTGTGCATGTTACTTGATCCATTGAAGCCTAGTTTTTAAGCCCACTCTCTAAAAATTCATTATGTTGGGCTCTTTGGGCCTGAATCCTTCTACCTCTTGGGCTCAGAAATCAAAATGTTGCCCATACAATTGGCGTCGTCTGTGGGGATACTTGAGTTTTAGTAAGATTAGCGTCTAGCTATGGTAGGTTCAGGGTCCAACCGGGAGGAGTCTGTTGGTTCTTAACGACAGGACCAATTTCTCAATCTTGAATGAAGGAGGAACTGTAAGGTTAGTGTGCACACCACGCATACTAGTAGGAGCCAGTCTCGTGGCAAGATTTACATCTCTCATGAGGAGAATACCAGAAGCATGCAATTGGAGATTGACCGTCTTCGCTGGAGGCTACGACGCGAGCAACGAAGAAGGACTCCCTCGGATTTTGACCCTTCTTTTGATGACGACGAAGATGGTAGCTACAAGCCTAGGTCCAGGACTCCTCTCAGTGAGCCTTTTGCGTATGATGAAGACTGTCATTATAAGCGGAGGAGTAAGAGTCCATCTCGCAAAGTTCTGGGCAATAATGCTATGAGTAGGGCTCATAACCAAATCTCTAAATCACTGTTTATGTGTAGAATTGAAGGGGTAAAACTTCCTCTGCGATTTACCCAGTCAACATTCACCATGTATAATGGCAGAAATGACCCTGTGGAGCACATTAGCCACTTCAGCCAGAGAATGGCTGTTCACTCCAAGAATGAGGCCTTGATGTGCAAAATGTTCCCATCCAGTTTGGGGCCTGTGGCGATGAGATGGTTTGATGGACTCGAGGAAGGTTCTATTAGCTCCTTTAAGGAGCTTACTAAGGCGTTTGAGGCTCGTTTTATGACTTGCAGTAGGGTTCCCAGGCCATTGGACTCCCTACTGTCTATGACCATGCGAGAAGGGGAGATCCTAAAAATGTATTCTGACAGGTACTAAGGACTTTCAAGGTCGGTTTGCCCGTCGAGCACAATCTGAGAAAGTCTTTGACCAGGAAACCAGTTAGGAGTGTGCTTCAGCTCATGGACCGTATTGATGAGTATAAGCGGGTCGAGAAAGACCAACAGCAGGCAAAGGGGAAAGCTAAGGTGGTCCTTCAAGATAGAAGGGATCTCAGGTCAGATAGGTACAATAACGACTGACCTCGGAGAGATTTTATCGGGCATCCTGGATCTACTACTACTCAGGTAGTCAGTACTATGTTTCGAGAGCCAATGCACCAAATCCTGGAAAAAATTAAGAATGAGCCATACTTTCAATGGCCAAACAGGATGGGGGGACACCCCACGAAGCGCAACCAAAGTCTTCAATGCTAGTACCACCAGGAACGAGGGCACACTACCGAGGATTGTAAGATTTTGTGGAGCCACTTGAAGCAATTAGTTAAGGCAGGAAAGTTGAAGCAATTCTTGTGTCGACCCAACAGACAGGATGGTCAGACAAGGTCTGGGGCTTAAAGGGATGCTTCTACAAGACCGCCTTTAGGTACAATCAATGTCATTCTTGCTGCTCTGAAAAGGACTAGTTCTTAGCCATCCAGGGTGATGTCTGTAGCTCGACCATCTGTAGATGGCTCGTCCCCTGATCCGAAAAGGAGTAAAATGGAAGTCCGACAAACTTTGAGCTTTTCAGATGAGGATAAAGTTGGAACTTTGTAGCCACATGAAGATGCCCAGGTGATCACCCTCAAGATAGGTGGGTACGACGTGAAGAGAGTATTGGTAGATCAGGGCATCGGCGTAGAAATCATGTACCCTAACCTATTTAAGGGACTGAAGCTGAGGTCCAAGGACCTGACCAGCTATGATTCCCCTCTGATAGGGTTTGATAGGAAGATCGTCTTTCCAAAAAGCCAAATCTGACTACCTGTTCAGACAGGGGTAGAGGTCGTGGAGGTGAACTTCATTGTAGTAGATGCCTACTCCCGCTACACTGCTATTGTGGCAAGGCCTTGGCTTCACGCCATGGGAGCCATACCTTCCACCCTGCACTTGAAGGTAAAGTATCCATCTAAGGATCGGGTTGAGAAGCTGGTAGGGAGCCAATATATGGCCAAGCAGTGCATAGTGGCTGCAATCAGACATCAAACTAGAGGTGAGTCCTCAAACTCCACTGGGTGGGACTTATAAAAATCAAAGGTGCCGGTGTTGTCTGCGGAGGTGGAGGTAGAAGGGGCAAAGTGCGAGCAATTAGAAAAAGTTGTTATTGGTGACGATGAGGAGAAGTTCTTTCAAGTCAGAGCTCAGTTGCCTCCTCAGGAGAGGCAAGAGCTGATAGATTTTCTTAGAAAAAACATTGACGTGTTCGCGTGGAGCGCCTGCAAAGCCTCTAGGGTGGATCCAAATTTCATTTGTCATCATTTAAACGTCAACCCATCTGCCACTCCCAAGAAGCAAACACGTCAGCACTCATCTATGAAACATTCTGACGTTGTCAAAAGGGAAGTGCTCAAGCTCAAGCAGGCTAGGTCCATAAAGGAGGTATTTTACCCCGAGTGGTTGGCCAACACAATGGTGGTGAAAAAGAAAACTAGGAAGTGGCGTGTATGTGTAGACTTTATAGATTTAAATAAAGCTTGCCCAAAAGACCCTTTCCCCCTGCCTCGGATAGATCAATTAGTGAACGCAACTGTAGGTCATCCTCAGATGAGCTTTTTGGACGCCTTTTAGGGCTATCATCAAATATTGTTAGCTTTGGACGATCAAGAAAAGACTACTTTTCTAACACCCACTAGGAATTACCACTACAAAGTGATGCCCTTTGGATTGAAAAATGTAGGGTCTACCTACCAAATGATGATGACCAGGATATTTGCACCTCAGTTGGGCAAAAATATAGAGGTGTATATAGATAATATGGTGGTAAAGAGTAAAGCAAAGTTCGAGCATATAGACGACCTCGAGAATATTTTTGAGATACTAAGGAAACACAAATTGCGCCTTAATACCGCTAAGTGTTCTTTTGGCATGGGCTCTGGCAAGTTTCTAGGTTATATGGTCACCCACGCGAAATTGAAGTTGACCCTAATCAGATAAGAGAAATTAACAACTTGTAGCCTCCTTGAAATCCCAAAGAGGTACAAAAGTTGACAGAGATGACTGCCGCTTTGAACCGATTCATTTCTTAGTCAGCAAACAGGTGTAGGCCCTTCTTCCAGTTGTTGCATAAGTGGAAGGGATTTAAATAGACAGAGGAATGTCCTTAGCCTTCCAGCGATTGAAGGAGTGTCTTTCTTAGCCACCTATTATGTCCAAGCCCGAGGAGGAGAAGGATCTATTTGCTTACATTGTTATGGCCTCACACGCAGTGAGTTTGGTACTGATACGAGCTGATAAGGGTGTGCAAAAACCAGTTTATTATGTGAGCAAATCAATACATAAGGCAGAGGTTCGCTATTTACCATTGGAGAAAGCCATCTTGACAGTAGTACATGATATATGGAAGCTCCCACATTACTTCCAGGCTCACACTGTTATGGTTCTAACCCAAGTCCTTCTTCGATCGCTGCTTCGAAAAGCTAATTACACAGGGAGGATTGCAAAATGGGGAACGATGCTAGGAGGTTTCGATATCAAGTATATGCCTTGCACTTCTATAAAGGGTCAAGTCCTTGTAGATTTTGTGGCTGAGTTTGCTAAGCCTTCCTTAGAAGAAAATGGTGAAAGGCCGAACATGGATGGAAAATCAGTTAGGATGATCTCCTTGCAAGAACCTTTGTCTTGAAAGGTGTATGTTGACGGCGCAGCAAATCAAAGGGCATCAAGAGTGGGGCTAGTTTTAGTATCTCCTAAAAGGATCATCATTGAGAAATCCTTAAGGCTAAGCTTCTCGGCCACGAACAATGAGGCGGAGTACGAGGCTTTGCTGGTAGGAATGGATATGGTTCAGAAAATAGGAGGAAGAACAATGGAGATATTTTCAGATTCAAGGTTAGTTGAAGGCCAAGTAAAGGGAGAACTGGAAGCCACGGACGTGAGAATGCAGGACTATTTAAGTCAGGTTAAGCACTTGCAATCAGAGTTTGAATCTTTCTCCTTACAAAAAATCCCAAGGAGTAGAAACACACATGCCGACTCTCTTGCCACCCTTGTAACCTCCTCGGTGCAGAGTTTACCTCAGTTTATCCTAGTTGAAGACCTGTGCAAGCCCCCCGAGACGAGAAAGTAGAGGGTCCTTATTTACCAAATCAGGGTAAGGCCTAGTTGGATGGATCCTATTGTGCTACTTCTTAAGGATGACATTTTTCCCAAGGAGAAGGGGGAAGCTGATAAAGTGTGAAGAAAAGCTCCTCGGTTCTGGTTGTCCGAGGATTAAAAGTTATACAAGTGCTCTTTTTTGGGGCCGTATTTGCTATGCATTCATCCTAAGGCAGTACCCATTCTTAGAGGAGTTACATGAAGGGATTTGTGAGAGTCATACGGGAGATAGATCCTTGTTTCATAGGGCCCTTACTTAGGGCTATTGGTGGCCGAATATGCAAAGAAAGGTGCAAGAATACGTGAAGAAGTGTGACCAATGTCAAAGATATGCCCCGAATATTCATCAGCCAAGGGGCGTCTTCAACCCTTTGTCTATCCCCTAGCCTTTTGCTCAGTGGGGCTTGGATATTGTGCGGCCCTTCCCTAAAGCAACGGAAAATAGGAGGTGGCTATTGGTCGGCACTGATTATTTCACCACGTGGGTTGAAATTGAGCCCCTATCAAATATCAGAGATGTGGACACCAAGAGATTTGTATGGAAAAATATTATCACTCGGTTTGGGATCCCTTACACCCTCATCTTAGACAATGGTCTTCAGTTTGATAACAAAGCCTTCAGGAGGCACTGTTGTGATTTGGGCATTAAGAATAGGTACTCCACCCCGGCTTACCCATAAGTAAATGGACAGGCCGAGGCTATCAATAAGGTCATAGTGAGTAGACTCAAGAAGAGGCTGGATGATGCCAATGGTAGATGGGTGGAAGAGCTGCCACACGTTCTTTGGACGTATCGGACTACCCCTCTTAGGTCAATAAGGGAGACACCATTTTCACTAACCTATGGAGCTGAGGCTGTAATTCCTCTGGAGACTGGATTCCTAACGCTGAGGACATGCTTATTCGCTCTGGACAGTAATGACAACTTGTTAGAAAACATCTTGGATTTAATTGAAGAACGAAAAGAAAATGCCAGGGTTCAATTCGCATATTACCAGCAGAAACTCAAACAGGGGTACAACTCAAGCGTGAAGTCAAGACCGTTAGCCCCTGGGGACTTGGTATTGAGAAAGGCTGTGGGGGCTGCAAAAAACCCAACATAGGGAAAGTTGGGGCCCAATTGGGAAGGGTCATACCGCATCACCTCGATAACTAGTATAGGTGCATACTTCTCAGAAGATTTGGACGAAAATGTCATGCCACACCCTTGGAATGTAAATAACCTACGAATGTATTATCATTAATGGAAGGCAATTCCGCCATGTTTTTGTTGAAGATTATGTGTCACCCTGGTTACTTGTTTGAATATTAAACAGAACATTAATCATGCTTGGCTCCTCAGACCACATACCTTGGATAAATTAATATTCTAGGTTATTTGCTTAAGTGTTAAACAGAACCTTAGTTATGACTGGTCCCTCGGACTACATGCCTTGGGTAAATTAATACTCTCCATTACTTGTTGAAATATTAAACAAAACCTTAGTTACGCCTGGCTCCTCGAACCACATACCTTGGGTAAATTAATATTCTTAGTTATTTACTTAAGTGTTAAACAGAACCTTGGTTATACCTGGTCCCTCAGACCACATGCCTTGGATAAATCAATACTCTCCATCACTTGTTTGAATATTAAACAGAACATTAGTCATGCCTGGTTCCCCAAACCACATACTTTGGGTAAATTAATATTCTTGGTTATTTGTTCAAGTGTTAAATAGAACCTTAGTTATGTCCAGTCTCCTCGAACCACATGCCTTGGGTAAATTAGCATTTATCTGATCATAAGAATACCAAGCAGGACCTCGAACCACATGTCTTGGGTAAATTAACATTTCTTTGATCATAAGAATACCAAGCAGGACCTCAGACCACATGCCTTGGGTAAAATAACATTTCGTAATTTCACCAAGGATGGGACCTTGGCATATGCATCACCAAGAAAAAAACAAGGACTAACCCTGGGTTTTGGTCAAAAGACTCTAAAGGTACACTCATAGGGTACTCCTAAAATAAGAGACCTCAAACATTTCCTTTTTCTACTAAGTGTTTTGCTTGTCTCTAAGGACTTAAGCAACCCTATTGATTATGCAATTTTTAGTGCCAATACATAGTTATTTTCCTCACTGTTTACATGGGTTTGATTTATTTGAATTAACAACAATTCATTATTGTTAGCCTTTTGTCAAGATATGGGTTTTCAACCTTAGAAGCTCCATTAATCTAATCCTTCAACAGAAGACAGAACATCCATCATAGCTACTTTGATATAAATATTGTAAAGAAAAAAGAAAAAGAAAGACAAAGTTTCACTTGCCATAAAACAAAAATCAATATCTATTCATTGTTCAAGAGAGAAGGTACGTTTTGAACAGGGCAAACTGCCACAACAAGAGAAAACTACACAATAGAAGGAAATTACATGACAAAAGAAAAAAGACAACATCAAAAGAGAAAAGTCCTAAACTACGTCTTGGCTAGAGGAGGGTCCCCTTTGCTGCCTAACCGGGAGGTAGGGGGTCAGTCGCCATGGGATCAACTTCCTTTGCCTTGGGGGCAACATCTTTGGCCTTGGGAGCAGCATCCTTGGCCTTCGAAGCAGCCTCTGGGCCCTTGGCCTCTGGCAAGGGCTTGGCCTTCTTACCTTTACCTTTGTCCTCTAGCCAAAAACCCCCTGGCCAGCTCCCTTGCCCTTGACCATCTCCACCTGCTGGCCTTGGTCGCTGGCCTTGCTAGGCCCTTTAAAGACCTCGGGAGGAGGGAGAGAGACCTGGGTGGTAGAGGGCCGCTCAGAGGCAATTGTCTCCTGGGCAGCATCTACTTCAGGGCCTAGAAGCGCTACTGGAGTTTCGTGGATTTCTGGGGGATAGTAGATGTTCTTAGCTCTCTGTCATTCCAAGGCAGTAAGGATGCTTGCCAGGTTGAGTGCCTCTGTCCACACTTCCTGAAAGTACTCCCTGCGAACCTTAGCCAGCTCCTCTGCCAAGCGAGCCTCAGTCTCCTGCTCCCCAAGGTTGTAGGATTTCTACTCCGAGGCCTCTGCAGCTTCTTTGGCTGTCCGAGTAGCTTCCTTGGCCTTCCCCAATTCTGCCTTCAAATCTAGAACCTGCTGTTTAGCCATGGCCAGCTCTATCTCAATATAATAGAGCTTTTTGCGCTACTCCTCAGCTTGGTCCTGGGCGTTCTTCAGGCTGGCTTCAGCGCTTTTCTGCCCCCTCTCCTCAGTGTCAATCTCATGGTGAGTTCTTGATTCTTCTGCTTAGCAGCACCCAAGGCCTTGTTGGTCTCGACGCGAAGGTTGGCCTCGACCTTGGCCTCATTCCGGGCATCTTTCACCCACTCCTCAGCCACAAATACCTCCTAGATTACCTGCACAAAAATGACAGAGGAATACGTTATTAAATAAGAGAAAGGTGGTCTAACATGATGCTAGTAAGGCATGCCAAGAAACTTACCAAGGCTAGGTCCCTCTTCAGGGACAAAAAAAGGTATGGCTGCCTCACGTTCTTCAATGCAGCCAAATCCTTCGACAGTAGAAGGAGCTACTCCAAGGCCTCGACAAGGTAGTGGATGTGCCATTTCTAGAACTCCCTGATGGTGGAGTTCCATGTATGGCTGCCCCATCTAGCTCCAGCCTAGGGTCCCATACCAGGTTTTGAAGGCGCACCTCAGCCACAGTCTGGTCCTCCTTGCTTTTAACCGAGGAGGCCCTCCTTGTGCCCTTGGCCATCTTTTGCTGCTTGGGGGAAACCCCCTCCTTTTGAGGGACCAACTCCCCTTCCTTAACCACCTCCTTCTCCTTCTTCATCTTCTTCAGGTTGGCAAGAGCAAACGGGTTAATTGGAGGAGGGGGAAGAGTAAGAGGGGGTTGAGACCCCAAGCCATCCTTGGGCACCGACTCCCTAGCCTTGAGGAACCCCCGCAAGCCCTTCTTATTGTTATCCAATGGCATTTCGTCCTCCTCTTCCGAACTACTGTCCAAGCGTGTGATAATAATTCTGGGGGAACGGACAACGAAAGATCTGTCTAGCTCGTCTTTTGAATCTAAGACCTGGATAATAGGCTCTCCCTGTCTTCCTCGAGCTGAAACTGATCTATCTCCGCCTCGAGTGGCAGGTGAGAGGAAGCTGTTTCTTCTCTTGGGACCGCAGCCTCAAGAGGAGAACGGTGGGAGTGCAGTTCGACTTAAACGATGTCTTCTCTGGCTAGGAACCCGGGTACCAAGATGTCTATCCGAGCCAACCGAGGATCACCGGCTCTGATCGCTTGGCCCACGTCCTAGAACTTGTTGGATAGGGACTTGAAGCCAAGGATAAGATGGACGGCTCTCAACTGTCTGTCCTCGCTCACAAACACCTCGAACCTCAGCACCTTGTTGAGATCGGGAACGTTGATGAAGTTGATATTGGGAGCTACGTATCTTTTATCTGCAAAAATAGTTGAGAAGCAAAACCACGATCAGAACAATGAAGCCTTCCATCAGAAAGAAACAAAATACTAAAAGAAAGGAAAAAACAGCAAAACTACAGAACTAGCGCCCATGTTAAAAGACCTAAACCTAGGGTACCCCACCTAGCTCTCCCTCCTAAACTGGGCAGTGAATACCGTCATGCCATTCACCAAAGACAATCAGGAAGTCATCTTTCATGCCCTTATTGGATTTGGGGAGACATGAGACGAGCCTAACAACGGAAGACCTAGACTTAAGGTTGTATTCCGAATCTGCAAATAGATGACACTTGTACATCCAGACGACATCATGCCAAGTGAGGCCTAACCCCATTTGCTCGTTGAGAGCATCTACACTCCCAAGACTCTAAATAGGTTGGGCGCACACTGGTGAGGGCAGATCCTATGGGCTATCAAGTAGTCTCTAGTCACCCTCCCCATGAGTAGCCTTATCCCCCATTCTATAAAGGTGATCATAGAAATAACCACTTCCCCTTCCCTTCTAAGTTCAATCCGTCCCCCAGAGGGCAGTACCGCAGGGAAACGCCCCTAGGAATGTGATACAAGGCCTTAAAACCCTCCATACCGACAGGGGAATCTACTAAGTGAGCAAACTTACCCATCTAAACAAGCTAAGGAGAAGTGAAAGATATTTTTGTGAGGAAAAGAAACAAAGAACAGAAGGCCAAGGAGACTTGCCGAGGAAAAAAGAACTAAGAAGGAAAGAACTTACGAAAATAAAGGCAGGGGTCGCTTCAGGAGCTTCTTGGGAGTTTGAGAGTTTGAAAGTTTGAAAGTTCGAAAGTTTTGAAAAGTGGGAGAAATGAAACTCTAGGCGCCTTTTATAGGAGGCAAAATTGGGTGGGAGTTATCCCGCCCAAAATTCGAAAAGAGATGCCAACCGTAGGATCTCCATGTCACCATAGGACATGGGGAACAAAGCGCCGCCTGGAGCATTTAATGAGACGCTACAGACTTCGAAGCACTAGAACGGTTACAGGGCTCGCGAGGTGACATTCTCACGTGTGGAGTCCAAAAGAAGCTTGTGGAGTTAATTATCTAAGGTCAAAACCCCACTTTTCTCCTCAGATAAGAGGAAAAAACTGGAGTTTTAAGGGGCTATTGTGGGGAATAGAAATTTGATAAGGTTACATTGTCACATGTCATACCTAAGGCCGAGGAGGCCATTGCAGCTCCGAGGAGATCACACCCAAGGACAGTAAGGCCACGTCAATGACATGTTTCCAGAGGAGGTCATACCGAAGAGAAAGAGCTTTAGGGAAGGGGCCAACCCTGACTAAAGGGACGGTGGCTGCCACCACATTTAATGCATCCCACCAAACCTCCTGACTGCATTTATGTGGAAAAGACCCTTAAACAGTGCTGCATTAGTTGCCGCAACTCACAAGGGGTTTGGGAAGGTATCTGATGGGACAAGCACTCAAGTGGTAGCCTGTGCGATCAACAAATGGAGGGTCAAGATCATCTAAAGGGAGATATATAATGTGAGAGACCCTCCAGGGGGAGGGGGGGAGAAAAAGTCTATAGAAAAGACATTGTAACAACAAGAATTGAGATTGTATCCAAGTCTGAAAAAATTATATTTAGGAACCATCCTTCTCAGACTTCACCGAGGAAGGATTTCTTTGCACAAGAGCTTGTCTTTCTTTGCTTTCTTATTATCTTTAATCCATTGTGCGTGTTGCTTGATCCATTAAAGCTTAGTTTTTAAGGCCACTGAGACGCAAAAAATCATAGCTTTTAATAAGAAAACAAAAAATCACATGAACCTTAATAAAAAGCATTTAAGGTGAAGAATTAAGATCAACCTACTGAAACGCAAATACTAAAAACCTCAAGACTTAAAACTTCAAAATTTTATAGAATCCTCAAATTCTACTTCTGAACCAAACCAAATTCCACAAATTTTTATATATAACATACCAAATAAAAATTTGTCGCTAAAAGACATAGGTTGCATCTTTGATTTTTCTCCAAAAAAATAGAGATGTCTTATCTGCCATGTACAATATAAAAAAAAACAATTAATAGAAATTTCAACCCAAAAACCAAACCCACGATTATCAACGTGAGTCTCTTTTTTTTTTTCAATGTTAGTCTCTTTTTTTTTTTTTTAGTCCTATCATAATTTTTGTTTTTATATAGATTATCAACATTTGAGTTTGAATTTAAGTTGGATTTGTTAGAGAGATAAAGTTTCACTTATTGTTAAGTTTTGATTAAACAAAAATAATTTTATTCTTAAAAAATGATAATGATGAGTTTGAGTTTGAGTTAGACTTGTTAGAGAGATAGAATTTCACTCCCAATTAAGTTTGAACTAAACAAAAATAATTTTATTTAAATGTTGTGCTGACGTGAAAAATTATGAGAGCTTCAAAGGCTTCAATTGATTTTTCTCCAAAAAAAATAGAGATGTTTTATCTGTCATGTACAATATAAAAAAATAATTAGTAGAAATTTCAACCCAAAAACCAAACCCACGATTACCAATGCGAGTCTTTTTTTTTTTTCAACGTTAGTCTTTTCTTTTTTTAGCCCTATCATAATTTTTGTTTTTATATAGATTATCAACGTTTGAATTTGAGTTTAAATTAGATTTGTTAAAGAGATAAAGTTTCACTTCTTGTTAAATTTTGATTAAACAAAAATAATTTTTTTTTAAAATGATAATGATGAGTTTGAGTTTAAATTTAAATTTAAGTTGGACTTGTTAGAGAAATAGAGTTTTATTTCTGATTAAGTTTGAACTAAATAAAAATAATTTTATTTAAATGTTATGCTGACGTGAAAAATTATAATATAAAGGTTTCGGAGGGTGCGGTTATATATATATATATATAGAGAGAGAGAGAGAGAGTGAGAGAGAGACTAAGATTGACTCTTACTATGTGGAAGTCAATATGATCAATTATTTTTACTTAATTGAAAACTTCCCTAACGTTCCAATCAATGCAGGGGCTAAAGGGCTTTTCAGACATCAACTGATGGTAAAGCACCTAGAGTGTAAGTGTCTCCCTAATATGATGCTTCCACGACATGCTAATTAGAAGCGACTAGATGTATTCTATATCAAATTCCAACAGCCTCAAAGTTAATCCGATACAAAACCATGATGAGAGCTTCTTGATTTGTCGGCCAATTATGGTCCCATACGTTCATTCAATCACGTAGGCCATGACCGACCAAAACCCCAACAAAGCCTTATGTATAATCTCTCTTCGTCATGGTCTTGTCTTATACTCTGCAAAAAAGATATGAATATGATTAATATGCTTTGAAAATTATGCTCCTACCATGTTATGTTGGAATTGATATCTATATAAAAATGCTCCTCTGTTTCATTGTCATGCAACAAGCCTGCCCATTTGCATTAATGGTGGAATATGTGTGAAACGTTTAAGACAAAAATTATGCATAGAAAAGATAAGAGTTATACGTAAGAATTAAGTAAAAAACGTATCCAAAAAATATTTTAAGTTTCATATGCATCGCATGGCAATGTCTGCGAGGACAACAAAATTTGTCAAATTTTGAATTAATTGTGTCTTGCATTAAATTCAGCACATTTAGTCAATTAAGTACACTTTTACATGTTCATCAAAAAAGTACACTTTTACATCAATTCTCACACGCATGGCCCAACTAAGTTCATGAATCACATGAATAGCTCTAATTAAAAGATGACCTGGATGTGTTTCGTGATACAGATGAGAGTAACTTATCCTGGAAAAGTTTTTGCGAAAAGTTTTCTCTTCAAATCGGAGAGAAATTCTTTAAACTCTTCGTGTATCTTTTTATTTGATGTAAATTTTGAATATCTAACCGCTGAATTAAATGTTATTATTATATTCTTTACACTCGCAAAATTTCAAGAAGATCAAAATTCAATAAATGTCATCATTTAAATGTTTAAATTTCAAGTTTTTATAGTTTAAAATTATGCATAAAAAATAATTTTATATTGATCAGATAGTAAATAACATCTGATTTGAACAAAATTTGACATGCATGTTAAAAACATAAAGAACATGCAATTCAACGGTTAGATTTTCAAATTTCACACCAATAAATATATATATAAAAAAGTTTGAAGAATTTTTCTCCAAACCGGTTTGGAGAGAAACCTTACTCATTTACCTTGATCTTGAGTTTATTACAAAATCCAGAATTAGATAGTTTTATGTTGCTTCTTTGAACCCCAAAAAAAAAAAAACACTTGGGTTCCAATGTCCCTTGATTTTATATTTTTGTGTTCATACTTCTAAGTTCTAACTTCTAAGCAACCAATAATTCCAAACAAGAAGCAGCTCACCCAGCTTTTCAGTTTACATGCCTTGAAACAATATTTGAGCTACTTTAATTTGCTAGTAAACTCAGGTGTTTGATTTAGGTTTTCCCTACATTGACTTATGAGCTTAAAGTAGTTTATATATAACTACCTTTTCAAACTCGAAATTGTAGTTGTTGGCAGGTTCAGTTTGTCGTTAAATTATTTCATGGAAAGAGAATCAACAATAACAACTAATTCAACAATATGAAGAGGTGAGCTTGAGAGGTTGTCTCCTAGTTAAAAGTCGTTAACAAGGCCTAATATTTGCCTATATACAGAGGTACAAAGGAGGTTGAACAAATATGGATTCACATTACTTACCTCCAGATTTTGGTAACTACTTTGACTTTCTCATTGTACTGTTAAAGACCATGAAACCACGTTTTTGGTAATTACTTTAACATCTACTTTTAAAATCCAGATATTCTCACGTCAATTATGAATATTAATTTAAAATAAGAGGCGTTATAAGAAGATATTTTCTCCGACGTATAAAGTATAGTTCCACGTACAGTGGTCACAAGGACAACACTCATAGCAGCAAAACAAAGAGAGGCACTCCATTGCTTTTTGAATCTTTAATAGACATGGCTTTCACTATTTTACCTGTACGAAAGAATGGATTGCCCCCTACTTCTTTTCTTTTTTTCATTTATTACTTCCCCAATTTGTAATAACTTTTCACAATTTATACATAATTTTTCCTCATATTATATTTATAATTTTGAATGAAATATCTCTTTATATCTATGTTCTTCTCAAACTACGAGTGTCATTTTTTGTGTATTCCAAGTATGAATTCTATGTCAGTAAATATGGCTTATCAATCCATAAACTTCAAAGTAATTTTGATGGTGACCAATTTCAAACTTATGTGACATCCATTTGGGAAAATCGGCTTGTGACATGGGTCGTCTTGTCAATAAGCAGTTACCATTTGTTGTTTCAAACTTTCAATGCGCATCTCCTTCCCAAAAAAAATAAAGTTTGACTCTACCATTGCACATGGATATGTGGATGAAGACCAAAGAGAAACACATGAAAGGTGCTTATAGAATTATGATTAAATTATTAAATACATCATTTTCAAACTGTTTAAGTTTTTAGGATAATCGGTAATTTGTTATACTCAAAGTTGAAATGAAAAAAAAGGATAAAAATGGATTAGAAGTGACAGCAAGAAAAGAAATGGATATAGAAGTCAAGTTCAACCGTACAAGAAAGAAAATTCTATACATGCATTTAGAATTATATATAGGTTTTGCATATCTTGGAGCCTGATACTAATAACCCATCCTGTTTACCATCACATCCAATATAGTTTATTCAGCTTTTTCCTAATCACATATTTCATTAGCTCCATTTATTCTGGTAATTTGAAGGTGTGAATGAGTTTTTTTTTTCTAGTTATTCTAGATAAGAGCAAACTCAAGATTCGGTTCTACTTAATAACATAAAGTCATTACTTGACAGAAACCGCTTGACATCGATTTTTTTTTTTTTCTTAATAAGGCCCCCACCAAATATTAAATTCACATAATTTGGAACTTAAATCAGCTTTATCTAACAAAAAATCTTATCTGCCGTCTCATTCAAATAATTCATTTAAGAATCATTTAGATGATCACAAAAAATTATGAAAATTGCTTTAACAAAAGACCAAATATATTTAATAGTGGCTTCTCTTGTTGAAATTATGAAAAAATTTGCTTTAACAAAAGACCAAATTCTAATTGTGACACACACTAACCAAAATCCATGAGAAAATCTGCCAAGCACAACAAATTTAGAGGTCCTCATAGGTCACAACTTATGACTACATGATACATTTCACAAAAGAGAGCCTTTGGTCCTCACTACTCTTCTTTTAGAGGAAACTTTTTAACCTAATGATACAGTAAGTCAGTATCATATGACACTTTATATTTTGAAAAGTTTGGAGATAAAAATATGGCCAAAAAGAGAGAGCTTGGAGATAAATGACTTTCCATTCTTTTCACCTTTATCCCATGTCAGTTCTTTCTGCTCCGACCCTTATGATTAGATAAGGCTTGCAAAACTATGCAGATACAGATGTAGTGCTAGCTATCTTAGTCATCTCTGTCAGCATTAATCTAATCAGTACCATGTTAAAGATGCCCACTGAACTTATCTTTCTCCTCTAATATCTTCATCTTTGCTTTCCCAAGTGAGCAACCATAACTGACAAGTTTTCACAATAAAAGTTTTCTCACTAGAAGGAAAGAAGAGAGTCGCACATGCAACAAGTTGTACAATTTTTGTATACACACTTTGTCCACATGTATAACTCCCCCATCAACTAACTTATCACCTTACCTGCAATGTGGGGCCTCCAATCTCTCTATTTATACTAACTGCAAAGCCACACTCTTCCATACACACCACCTACTTCCCAATTCAGTGTCCCACCCTGCATTTAAGCAGAGTGACTCCAATATTTGATACAATGCCATCTTATTCCATCTTCCTCTTCATGGCTCCTCTTTTGTACCTTATTCTCTCTTTGATGATTGCTTCAATCAGTGCTCAGGGTCCACCCTCACCAGGCTACAGCCCAAGTTCCAAAATTAACTCCATAACCTTTGATCAAGGCTTTAGGAACCTCTGGGGTCCTCAGCATCAGAAAGTAGACCAGGACACATTAACAATCTGGCTTGATAGTAGCTCAGGTCTTATAATTAGTCCTCAATTGTTTTCCCATTTGTTCTTTATGCAGCCCTTAATGCTTCTTTATTGTCTAATTGGTTTTGTCTTTAGTTTTATTGTCTCAATTATAAGCTTACTTACTCATTCTTTATTAAATATAGGAAGTGGGTTCAAGTCCTTACAAACATATCGATCAGGGTACTTTGGTGCAGCCGTCAAGCTCCAACCCGGTTATACTGCAGGAGTCATTACATCACTCTATGTGAGCATTACATTAAATTACATAATTTACATTTCATTAGTTTAGTTTTAAAGATTAATTCTTTATGGACATTAACTCTATGTTGTTCCTCAATTGATGAATGTTAGCTTTCAAACAACGAAGACTACCCCGGGAACCATGATGAAATCGACATTGAGTTCCTTGGAACTACACCAGATAAGCCATATACTTTGCAAACGAATGTATATGTCAAAGGAAGTGGAGATGGAACTATTATTGGAAGAGAGATGAAGTTTCATCTCTGGTTTGATCCTACACAAGATTATCACAACTATGCTATAGTGTGGAACCCCAGTGAGATAATGTAATTATTAGCACTTTTTTTCCCCTTGTGCTAGAATAGTAACAAATTTCACGTACTAAAAAATTATACCATACTATTAGGCTTTATGAATTTTTCTAATATTATTAATCATGCATGCATTTCAACACAAGATTAATCATGTACATTCCCTTTTTTAATAGGATAATAATACTCTCACGTCCACGTCCACTTTCATGTTTTGAATGTGAACATTTTTTTTTCACATTTTAAAACGTGTGCATCAAAGTATCGATTTTGAATATCGTGTAAAATAATGGATGTAAAAAGAGTGTAACAAATATTTTTTCTTTTAATATTTGCATGTGTGTTTTTAATGAAAGAGATGTATGCTTTCATTTTGCTTTTTTGCATTTATTTTCAGCTAACATGAATTTGTCTTTATGATTTACAGTTTCCTAGTGGATGATGTGCCAATTAGGAGGTATCCAAGAAAAAGTGATGCTACATTTCCATTAAGGCCCATGTATTTGTACGGTTCAATTTGGGATGCATCACCCTGGGCAACTGAGGATGGAAAATACAAAGCTGATTATCAGTACCAACCCTTCATTGGTAAATACACAAATTTCAAACTAGGCGGCTGCACTGCCAATGGACCCGCCTCATGCCGACCGCCCTCTGCCTCGCCGTTTAGCTCCAGCGGCCTAAGCGGACAGCAGTACTCGGCCATGGGATGGGTCCAGAAAAATTATTTGGTTTACAACTATTGTCAGGATCCAAAGAGAGACCACACCCTTATACCTGAGTGTTAGGGAACCAAGAATTGGATCTTTTTCAAATGAAGATGATCCTTTCTCGAGTACTAGATTGTTAGCGTGTGACTAAATTAATTTTTTATCTTTTTAAGTATGTCACAATTTGTGAACACAGTTATTTCAGTTGTCAAAAGCTTGTTTAGGGGGTCCTTGAGATGGGTCCAACTTGCTAAAAGAGTAGTTGAGCGTCCAATCCCCCCAAGATTTGCAGTGTATTGTTGTTTATGTTGTGCTATTGATTTGGTTGTATTATTGTTGGAATAAATTACTTAGTGATGAGTGCTTTATAAAGAAATATATAGATATGTTTGACTTGATAAAGAGAGTGATGGGTGTTTGATTGTTTGCCTTTGGTTTGCCTTCCCAGCATGCAAACTATAGAGCAATTTTGTAGCTAGCTCGCTCGTGAATTTCATTGTCTTTACCTATGTTGGAATTTGGTCGCTCACATGTGAACTTGGATTGGACCACAAAATTATTCTTCGTTCCTCACCTGTGAACAATCCAAATAGCACTTCACATTGGATCCTAGGAATTCCGAGGCTTCAACAGTGGTAAGGTGACAAGGGCATAATAGTATCGAGGTAGGTTTCAAATTACTATTGAAACAAAGAAAAAGATTGAGTAGGCATATCATTTTTAGGAAGGTTTAATTTATTATATGCCTAAAAATCTAAAGATTTATTGTTGAAATTGAAATAAAAATCACATACCTGTCAAAATCTAAAGGTAATATTTATAAAGATTCTTTATTTTATAATAATAGTGAATTTTTTATACGCACCAAATGATTCATGAATTTAGTCTGCAATATCAAAAAAAAAAAAAAAATTTAAAAATCGATAGAAATGTAGAATTCACTAACTAAACAGAAACAGAAGTCTCATGACAAAGCATGTAATCATAGGTCGAAATAAAACACATATAAATGTTCACAAAAGGACAATGAAAATAAACAACATCAATCAGTCGGCTTTTGCTCCTTTCCTAGTTAAGGCGTCTACGCACCTTGTGTTTTGAGGCATTGGCCCAACTAAAAAAATTCGGATCCTATAAGTCTATAACACTAAAATCCATCTGCCAGACTGCCAATGTCCTTTTTTTTTTTTTTTTAACTCTTAAGCCTACCTACAGGCTATATATATAGATATATCTATATGCTTCCTAATAAGTCTTAAGGCATATACTTACTTTTTTTAGTTTTTTATAATCTGTGAAAACGTGTTCTAATATAGTAAATTTTCAATTGTGACTTTTCAGGGCACGAGCTAAATGCAGTTTCAATCGCACATGCAATTCTGTAGTAGGGGTTAACCATAGACTTGAAAGAAAGTTCTACTAGAACTAGCTTTTATTACTTCTAAAAATAGCTGTAAATACTAATTACCACTTAGAAAAGCACCTTATATATGAACTTTTTAGAGAAGCACCTCATATATGAACTTTTTAGAGTGTGTGGCAAATCATAGATTTAAGTAATTCTGCTCCTATTTCTCAAAAAAATAAAAAAGTTTGTCTGCTTCTGGATCAACCTTAAAATAAAAACTATAGTTCAACTTTGAAGAAGTTTTAGTTTGTCTACAATTTGCTTAAATAATTCATAATGGAGTATAGTCTTTTTATTTAGCATGTAACGCTAATTATGAAAATAAAAATGGTAAATTGAGAATCAGGAGTATATATTACATAATTTGATGAACACAGAATTTAAAATTGATCATGCTGTCTATGGTTTATATTTTTTCTTATATTGAATAAAAATATCTACTTAATTAATTAAATAACTCCACCCCCTCTCACCTTAGGGAATGCTCGAACCTGGGTCCCCTCAACCCACCAAGCCTTATCGTTTGGAGAAGTACCAACTTGCCCAACATGCTTATATTTTATCAAAAGATATGTCAACTTCTGAATACATTATTCAAAATTTTATTTATTATATTATTCATACAATATCAATTACATTCATTGCTATATTATTGGTAATATTTTTATAATAAAAGTTTAGCATTCTCTAATGAAATAAGCTACACGAAACTCCAGTCTAATATAACTAAAGATTTTGTAAGACAAATTTCGCATACATAGTAACACGAGATCACATTGGATGCTCGGTTTATATGTTTTGTTTTCACTAGAAAGCACCGCGTGAACCGAAAGCCCTGAAATGTCATGCACTGAGGGCCAGATAGGGTATCTATAGGATTCACACTTTTATAGTATAGTCCAAAAAAATGTAGGTTGTACATGGCACAAGATTAGCCAGTATATCTACTACCTGTTATTTCAATTGCTCTTTTTTCCTCCCTAGAATTTCAATCCGAAACCTGTGAATGATCAGAACATTTTTGTTTGTCCAATTCCTCATCCAAATATCCAATCAGAGCATACTATAATTAAAGGTCACAAGAAATGTTAATTAGGGTTTCAAGAAGCTGTTGGCAACTTGGCATGCATGGAAGGATTAGCTATGGATAGTTTTGCAAATTTGTCTGTTAAATCAATAAAATAACATCCTTGTTTTTGTACTATACATTGATTGATTGAGATGGAATTTGCAAACTGTGTTCCACAATTACAGAAGAACTTAATTGCCAAAATTATTGGAGACCCTCAAATTGGCACCATATGAGTCATGATCATATAGTAGTACTTTTATGGCTGCCATGTTAGACTTTTCAAGGGTCACGGACCAAAGGAAAATATGCTAGCCAATAGATCCTGTAAAATGTGCTTAGAAGTTTAATTTGAACGAACTCCTTTGTTTTCTTACCCTTTAGATGAACCTTTATGCACTTACCTGAAAAAAAGAGATAGACATTGCTACTTTTCCAGATATCCAGATGAAGCTATCAAAAATGCATGCATATCCAATTAGGCAGGATATGCCTAATTGATACAATTTTCTAGAGAGAGATAGGATCATCAAGAAAAGGAAATAAATATGCCTAATAAAAAAGTCACTGGATGCCAAACAAAAGATGAATATTTAGCCATCAATCATACAAAGCAAAATTAGGCAGGATATGCCTAAGTAAATAGTTATGATTAAGCGTATATGGCCTTCCAACTTTATTGCTCTCCAATATTATTAAAATATTATTATGAAGCTTTTATGACTAAATGTTTGATTTTTCTCAAGCTAATCTCGACCTTTTCTTGTGAAAATAAATTAGTACAATTTTAAGACTTGGATAATCTTCGACGTTTTCGACAACATTTGAAATTAGAGAAACATGGCTTTTAAGTGAGGGACCATGCATCAGAAATGTTTAAGATCAGGAAAAGACATCACTAAGAGGGGAAATTTATGAAATCCTAAAATGTCCAGGAACAAACAAATGTTTTGGTAAATTAAATATGCCACAAGATAATTGTTCGCTTTAATGTGCTATGAAAAAAACTTACTGGTGAAAATTCAAAGACTCTATGGACCATCCATACTGGCCCATGAGATGTTTTAACATTTCTTCAATTTTTAGGCCCATTTAAACATATAGCTTATTTGTGTACTTAGAAGATTGCCCAATACAATTCTCATAGGTGCAAGCCCATTACTTAACAAGAACTACAAAGGCTTTCTCAAACCAAGTCCATGATTGTTCTTCGGAGAACATGTTTTTAAACTTTTCCAATGAAAAGAGAAAACCAAAAATATTGTTTTTCAATCTCAAAAAAAAAAAACCATTAATAAAAATTATGCATATTATTAGAATTTTATATAATGCACACATTAGTTGTACAGGACATGTTTTAAAATTTATAATATTTTTGCAAATGAACGATCTCAATCGCTCCATAATGTTGGTTCTTTGAAGTTGGAAGAAATTAGAAAATTAAGAAATCGTTTAATAAATTAGCTATATATATAATTTTATTCTAAGCAATTATCAAATCCGACCTTAGCTCAGTTGGTAGAGCGGAGGACTGTAGTTGGCAATAACAGCTGATCCTTAGGTCACTGGTTCGAATCCGGTAGGTCGGACTCTTTCTTTTTCTTTTTTTCCTTTCTTCCCCCACTTTCATTATTCACTCAGAGTCATTGGTGTTTCATGCAAATGTCATCTTTAGCCCTGATTGTTAAATCTCACATTACAACAAGTCCAAATGTGAACCGAATTTTAAAAAAAATAGTGAAAGTAGTTCAAGAGAATTGAAAGTCCGAAAAGGTATACAAAAAGGGTTGGTGAAATTCTGTGTGTGGAGACCCGTTCAAACACTTCAAACTCAATCAACTTTGCTACCCCCAATCCAAACATAGATATTGGTCAAGCTTTCCCTAACCTTTTTTAACAAGTCATCCCGATGACCCCGGCAAGAGAATTATGATGAATGATGGAATCAGAGATTCATTCAACTACTCATGCTTTTCCACTTGTTTTTTTGGTAACGAATTTTCATGTGTCTTTCTTGCGACCTCACTCTCCCAAGAAAAATGTGGTGCTTTATATAATATCGCTCTGCCCAACCTAGCTACTATATATGGATTATTTTATTTGCTTCAATCCCTAATATATGCATTGTGCATTAATAAAGGAACTCTCTTTTGATGCACATGACTGGTGATGCAAAAATTCTTACGGAATCCTTTAGAAACTTTTCTTCTTTCCATATATGTATGTCAATAAGGTAATTATGTAGCTTACAACCTTGTTAATATGTCACAAACATAGTTGTCAAAACGTAAATTGTATCGTGAATCGATTTTAATTTTTCTGTATCAGGTATTATATCGTATCGTGTATCGTAAGATATTATAAACAATTATATGCATACATATTTATATCTATATTATTATTTAAGGGGTTTTTCCTGTTTGGATTCCTCATTTTTTAGTTCAAAAATGTCCTTATACTCCTATGTTTAAGTAGAGATAAAACTACACGACAATCTGGTAAAAATGCAACTCTAACTTCTACTAAAACATTGCCTAAAAAAATAGGACCACTTTCCTATTAATTTTCAAATTACGTTATCCACTTATAAATTAGAATTTCAAAATAAAAATTATATATATAAAATAAAAATAAAACACTGTTTTTTTTCTACAAAATATGACCACTAAAAAAAAGCTTCATCTCCTGTTAATTTTCAAATTACTTTATCCACTTATAAATTATATTTTCAAAATAAAAATTATATATATATAATAAAAAACACAGTTTTTTTTCCTACAAAATAGAACCACTAAAAAAAATCTAATTGCACGCGCTTTGCGCATGTGATGAAGCTAGTATATATAAAGGGTATATTCACTATAAATTTTGAATATATTTAGCTAATGACTAATTTATTCATCCCTTATATGATAATATTTAACAAGCTAACTAAATAAATCAAACTAGCACATATTTATAACATACATATTCAAATTGCTTTAATTCAAAAGTGATAATATATTACAAATGACCCAAAAATTAATTTATTTTCATCATATCAGCTAATCAACTCCATCTAAGTCAATACTATCATCACGGTTATCATTTTGCAAATGTATTTCTTCATTAAAATTTTATTCATCGTCATTAACATTTACTATCTCTTGTTATTCTTTTTATTTTAATAATTAACAAAAAATCTTCTTGACACTAGTTACTGGGACTTGCAACAATAATATAAAAAATAAAAATAATTATATTTTCAATCAATATCTTATTCATAGTATAGAAAATAAATTTGTAAATATTAAAGTGAAATGTAAATGTGTACTGTATAGTCCAAATTTCGTAGAAGAAAGAGAGGGAAAAAAATTTATGTATATGTTATTTTATTGGTTAAATTAACTAACCTAATAATTTTGTGTTTGAAACAAGTTTAACAACTTGATAAATTTTTAAAAAAAATACAAATTTCACAAACAAACTCATTTTAAAGTATTTGTCTATGTATCGTATGATACGTATGATTTTATGATATGATTCATACGATACACAAATTGTATCGTACGATTCATGAGCACTTACAATACGTCGATATAATTACATTTTCTCTCATTCTCAAAATAAAATAATAATAAAAATGTAATTAAACCTCCCATATATATTGCTTCCACCAAAAAAATAAAACCCCTCCTATATATATTATAAAAGAAAACATGGATCTTGTGTGAGCATTTTTTGTAAATGTTGGGCTGGGCTACCTGTTGCTAAACTAGGCTCAAAGATCTTTGGATCAAGTAGTTGGGACCGGTCCAAGAGCAACCCTCCTTGGTCCGGCTTGTGCGCAAACGATGTGTTGTGAAATTTTAAAATACTCGCAAGTGTACGAACCGTACCGAAGTATAGTTTGACAAGAACAAAGTCAAACCCACAAGAACTTGAATGAACGTGGGAAAATTAATCAAATCTTAACCAAATTAATCCTAATCTAGTTTAATAAATATTGGTTGTTTTGAAATTAAATAAGCTAAGCAAGTAGTAAAATTAAGCATATAGTTAAATTAAGCAAAAGATATAAAGCAATAAAAAGATGTAAACAATCAAGGGAAAGGAATCAAGGTTTTGGAATCCACCTTATAAGTCATATCAGCATATATTTATGATCATTAATTTTTCCCAACTCACTACATGATAATCTAGAAATCAATCTTGCTATCATGGAAAATATTCTCATTAAAATCCTTATTCTAAAAATCAAAAGCATGTTCTTCTTCGTTTCTTAAGTATAAAATCAAATTATCAATTGTATCCAAAGCCAAACAAATCACAAGATATATCCAATTCTAAAAATCAAATCATAAATTGTATCCATTGACAGACAGATCACAAGCAATATCCAATTTTATAATCAGGAATTAATAAACCAAACATTCAATTAATTAAGATAAATCCTAAATCATGAGAAAAACATTATTGAACTCATATCTAGAATCTCATCTTAGTCAATTGATATGAAGCAAGAACAATTTAAATCATTAAAGAACAACTATTATGGGAAAATCAAATCACATAAATATTACTAATAATCTTTAACAAGGTTTCATCCTCAACCCTAATTATAAATTTAGCTACTCATAGTAATTAAAATAAAACACAAGAATAAAATATTAAACATTAAACTAGACAAATAAAATAAAACTAACTATCATGGAAGAAAACCAAAAAAGTAGCCGCACTCTCTATGTTCAGGCCTAAGCCCTAACACTCGCCCCCCTTGAATTTTGCCCTAAAGAGCCTTTAAATAGGTCAAGGAATCCTATTACAAGTTGAATTCCCGTTTGGGGAAAATTCCAGATTTTTAGGCTTCACTTAACCGACAATTTTGGCCCATTTAACGTCAGAATTCGGACTTTTGGTAAACTATAAAGTTGTAGCCCTTTAAGTTAAATTTCCAGCCCAACTTTAATCATCTTGATTGGACATCTAAGCCGAAAGTTATACCAAAAATACTAACTAATGTGCAGGCTGGAATTCTAATCCGAATTGAACTTGGATTTGATGCAAATTTCCTTTGATTCCCTGCTCCAATTGGACTTAAATTTCATTGGGTTTGTCTTCTTTAACTTCATCATGGCCCTTGTAAAAGTAAAGTCCATTAGCTTTCTTCTTTGCACAAATCCACTTATTTAATTCCATTCTCCTACAAAAAATAAATTCATGCAATAAGATTTAATTAAGCACAAAATTGATTATTCACCATTATTCCAAAAGCAAATATAAAATGCATGAATTACCTCAAAATAAGTATGATAATACTTTCTAACAATGATATAAATATGCAAAATTAAGCTATTATCAATGCACATCACGATGCCCCTGTTAATCAGGCTTTGATCACATGCCCATGGCAGACAGAACTGTTACATTAACTACAACAGACAGATACAATAAAGACAATAATGGAAATTCCTTTACAATTCAGACAAAAGTGAGTAATGGGCTTTGATAAGGAATGCCCGTTTTATGAAACAACAATAAAAGGGTAGGTTTTGAATGAACAACAATAAGCTTATTAAGAGAAATAAATGTCAGTCTGTTGTATCAAGTTACTTTGCCAGGTCTAAGTCAAGAAGGGGAATCACCTCTTCAACGCAATTAACCTCTCTGAAGAAGAAATTAACTGCTTTGAATGGGCGGGCCTGAATGACTTGTGTTCAGTGAGGTCCTTCTCCGTTACCAAAGAACAAGGGTTGGAGAGAAAGAAGGAGATCGACCTATTCGGTGCATGCCTACCACTTTGTTCTCTCTCTTTTTTACTCTTCTCTCTATCCCTTAGTTCTTTCCTTTCTTTCCCTTCGTTTTCTACTCTTCTTTCTATTATCTCTAATTCTTTCTCTCTTTTCCCTTGGTTTTTACTCTCACCGTCTTTTTTTTTTTCCTTTGGTTCTAGCGATTATCCTCCCATAGGTTGCCCCCCCCCCCCCCCGGACGTGCATAGCAAATGCTCCTTATATAATGTCCACCGTGCTTAGCTTTTACCATTTTAGCCCTTAACCGTTTTTGTCTGGTGCGGGTGTCCTTGTCGACCATTACTGACTAGCCAGTCACCCAACCACGCCACTCCACCTCACCAGACAAAGACGGCTTTTTTGTTTGCTTGCTTGCTATGGAATTCTTACCTGCCACGGTGTAAGTACTCTCTTTCTCTCCATCGCTCATGACATGCACCTAGTGGTTCCAACTCAGTTTTTTCTTTTTTGGGTGGTATGTCATCCTAGCAAGACATTGCCTCCAAAAAAGTTTGAGCATGAAACACGAAAATGGGTTTTTCCCCCTCCCCACTGCCAGACCATGCCCTCTTACCTTTGACCTATGACCTCACCACTTCCTATATTGGCTAGGTACATGCTAGTGGTGTTTGGGCCTTGCGCGTGCCTTACCTCCATGCTGGTTCAAATTCTGCAAGCTGCTCATGTGTCTACCGCGGTCTAAAGGTCCATCTTCCCAATTTGCCGTTCATCTTTGACTTATTATGGCGTGGGCTGCTTTCCCTGACTTCTCATTTATGACTTGCTTCTTTAGGGGCTGGGTCTTGCACGATTGTGGGCTATTCCATGCTTTATTCTTTGTTATTTGCTTCCTGCCACATCATTTTGTTATGCCTACCGTGAAGTTCGCTCGACCCAAGGCTGTTGAGCCTCTTCAGGCTTTCTGTTTATTCCTTCTTTGAAGGCCCAATAAACTCATTAGGCCCTTTACTACTTGCGGGCTCCCTCATCCCGCCTACTTTCCTTTGGGTATCCTAGGCCTGTTTACTTTCTTAGGGCATCCTGGCCCTTTCCAAGTCTATGATTCCCATGGGCTTTTACTAATTTCCTGGGCTTCCCTGACCCAAGTGCTTCATACTTCATCCTTGGGGCTCATGGATTCTCCATTGCCCCTTACTCTCTTTACTTACATTGTCTTGGGACTGCTGTGACAGCCGTGGCCCATTCTCACTTTTCTACATCCATACTACCCATGGGTTTTCTATTTCTTTCTTCCGGGCTTTCTTAGGCCCATTTACTTCTTCGGTGTCCATTTGTTTGCTGTATGGACCCATGATCCATTATTCCTGTCACTTGGGTTTAATGGTATTTCTATCCCACTCTCTTTTGTCCATGTCTTTAGGTTTTCCCTCCTGTTGGGTTTCTAAAAAAAAAAGAGCATCTACATATCCTAAATATAAAAAATTAGTGTTCAAATAAAGTTACTTTACACTACTCTCATAAAAAAAATTATGTTGTTCGTTTCAATAAAAAAAAAAAATATATATATATATATATATATAGAGAGAGAGAGAGAGAGAGATGGTTTTTTTACATTTTTTTTGTACTTGATAGTATGATAGTATCTGAAAAAATTGGTCAAAAGAAAACTATACCTTAATTGAGTTCAACTTACCCTTGGCAGCAATTTAACTTAAAACATTGCCACTTCATCCACTTTCTTAACAAGCAGTAGAGATTTAAGCATTACACACCATGTCATTTTTTCTTGGTTTGAAACTAACGAGGTGTGTAAAGCTTAAATCTCTACCATTGGTTAAGAAAGTAAATGAAGTGGTAGGTGTGTTAAACTTAAATCTTTACTGCTGGTTATGAAAGTAAATGAAATGGCCATGTCTGATTAAAATAAAGGGTCATGTTAATGAGTGTCAATTGTTACTAAATTATTTTAGGAAAGTTTTGACACCAATTTCATAAGAAATATACAAATTCACTAAAAAATAAATTATTTTATCACTTTTCCATAAAAATGTTTTAAAAACTATTTTCTAAACTATTGTTCTTAGGCAACAGTTAACTTTTCCCTAAAATAAAAAAAGATTTTTTTTTTTGTTGAGAAACACACACATACATATATAGGAGAGAGGGAATGAGACAAGAGAATACATTCACACGCCAACACCAAAACTACATGCGGTAGTTGAAAAATGATTCATTTTCCTAATCACAACAAACAGAGATAAATAAAGCTACACTATCTATCGAATAATAATAATAATAACACTAGCCATTCTAGTATTTCAAACTTAATAAGAGCATTCCCGTTGGCGTCTGTGAAATAGATTTTACATCCCTAAAAAAATAATTAATTTATCATTTTTCATAAAATATTTTTAACATTATTTTCTAAACTATTGCTCTTAGACATCTGTTAACTTTTCCCTTAAATAAAATGAGATCTCTTGTTAAATTGCAATTGATAGTAAGCTAGTACTGTCTTAACTGCCCTTATTTAGCTAACATGAGATAAAGTTAATTTCCATACAAATTTTCTGAAAAATAACTCTATCTCATACAAATCTAAATAAGGAAAACAACTCTATCTCACATGAAATTAAATAAAGAGAGTGAATAAATAGTTTTTGAACTCATTTTAAGATCGCTACTAAACATAAGAGAATAAGAAAACTGTCCAAAATATGCTTTTGAAAAACGATTCATTTTCCTAATCTCAACAAATAGAGATAAATAAAGCTACTCTATCTATCTAACAAAATAATAGCAACACTGGCTATTATAGTATTTCAAACTTAAATTAGAGCATTCTCATTGGCGTCTTTGAAATAGGAATTACATCCCTACACTCTTAATTTGAGCATTCTCATTATAGTATTTTAAACTTAATTAGAACATTCCTGCGCATCCCTTAAAATTAACATCCCTACACTCTTTTAGGGTGCTTTTCTAAGAGCATTCATAATTAAAAATGTCATCATATATTTTTTTACTATTTCAAAAAACTACTTTATCAATTATACCATACAATTTTACAATATACCCAACATCCTAATTTTTATTTTCCTATTATACTCATTAAAATAATATATATTACCCACTAAAATAATATAATATATTCTAATATAACTCTCTCTTTTTCTTCTCCCCCATCTCTTTTCCACTTTATCAATTAAAATATATTATAATTTTTAATAAATATATTATAATTTTTAATAAAGTGCTACAGTGCCATTGTACGAGTCCGATTGCGAGGCTCTTTTTTTACCTTTATGTTAAATTTTCCCTACATATACCATTAACCAATGTGAATCCTCTAAGCCTTGAAAAATGCTCCCATTCCTCAAAACACTTTTTATTAGGTCTAAAAAAAACAAAACAGGTTCGTAGCTGTTGTCAATGCTATAAAACTAGTTTGGATTCTGGAATATCACATGTAGTGATATAACACATTGTTTTCAAAATCAAAGTTTCTAGGGTAGCAATAGCGGCTTTTCATAGAAACAAAAGAACAATTATAGGACCCAAGAACTCTTTTTTTTTCTTTCTTTCTTTTAAAATGAATATGGGCCCAAGAACTCTTTTATCGAAAAGCCAGAAGAATAGGTATCAATTAAAAATGATGCCAAGTAATAGAACCCATTAAGAGCATCCACATGGTAGATACTCTTCTATAATACAAAAACCCCTTCATTTTATACATTTTGGCCAAAAAAAATATCTACATCAGTAGGTGTAAAGTTGTGTAAACATTTCTGTAGGGACATTGGGCCCAGTAATTTATAAAGGATGGCCCAACAAAGTCTATTGGGCTAAAAACTCAATCTGAGGACATCAAATGATCTAGGAGTACATGAATATACCTCATAAAGAAAATGTCAGGTAAAGATGTGATAAACGAGTGAACAATCATGTCCGAGGAAGAGATTTGTCCTCGGATATTAAAGCCGAGGTCATAGAAAGAGAGGTTTAATATCCTCAGGCTATGTTATAAAAAATCCTATGGCTACGGGAAGACACGGTACACGTGGAGGACAATAGAAAGAGCGGTAGAATATCTAAGGTAAAGCTGCTACCACCGCCCGCACATTAAAAACTCTGCAATTGATATACTGACTGCATTAATGGAGAAATGGGACCTGAGCATGAGGTTTGGAACTTGGTCCCTGACCCTAGAGGACTTCGGGGAAATTTGATGGGACAAGTATCCAAAGCCAGCGTTACAACCATGAGGTGGAAGATGATAAAGAGAATAAGATGAAGTATAAATAAGAGGAAAGACCTTTGGAAGAAGAGAGGCTTTTTCTTGGGGGAGAAGAAAGAATAGCATATGATAATCTAGCGATCTATAATTGTAATCAACCTTGAGAAGCAATGCTATAAACTATCCTCGGATTGTGTCCGAGGAAGAGCTTTCATTTACATTCTTTTAGTTAATTCCTTGTTTGTGCCATCGGGCCCGAGACCCATTCTTTCTTTGTTGTTTAAACCACCCTCAAAATCTAGATTTCAAGCCCACTCTCTATAAAATTTATTGTAAAAGGCCTTTCAAGCCTATTCCCTTTGATTGTGGATTGAAGGTTCGAATTGTGTCCTTACAGTTTCCATGAGCTACAGTAACCGTGTATATTTACATGATTACTGTAGCTCGTTTATTCATTATTTTATTATTTGTTTCTCTCTCCTCTCTCCTCTCAACTCTCTCAGCTCACAGCTCTCTCTTTCAACCATGTATATTCTTCTCACTCTCACCTCTCTATCGTTTCATCTCTCCCTCAGTTCATCAATCTCACCTCAGTCCACCGATCTCACCTCAGACCACCATCAGTCTTCTGATCTCACCTCAGGCCACCGATCTCACTCATCGCCAATACAATCTCAACAGGCAAATGACGCCGTGGTGGAGCACAAAAATGCCATGGCGGAGCTTAGATGGTACAATCTCACTCGCACGAGACCCAGAAGTAACGCATGTGGTGGACCTCTCAAGGACACGATGTGTGGGTTTTGATGGGTATTGATCCGTGATGTGTGAACTCATTGATGATGGGTTTAGGAGTCTTGATTTCCTATGGGGTTTGGAATTTCTGTTTGGATTTTCTGTGGGGTAACGGTGGCTGATGATTGTGGGTTGATGGGTGGGTTTGATGGTGGTAGCTAGGTGATTGGTGGCTGGGTTTATGTTGGGTCTATGAGAGGGTTCCAAAGAGGAGAAGAGGGAATGAAATAATAAAAAATGTAAAAATAATAAATATTTTATTGAATAAATGTGTAAAATAGATAAATTAATATGAATGTTTCGTAAAAATAAAAATATAAAATAAAATAAATTTTTTTGTTATTATAAAATAGACAAAAAAAATTTGACGTGGTTACTCTAATTCTATAATGTCCGTATATAATACATTCAAAGTCCCCATCAAAAAAAAAAAAAAATTCAAAGTCGCAGTGTTTGTGTTTTAAGTCGTTGATGTATTTTAAATTTTAAGAAACTGTGCCCAGAGCAGACATGGTTCGTTCATGTTCGTCGGATTCCTAGCTAGCTCATCCCGTGACCACTGGGTCACTCACAGCTGACACCACCACTATCGCACTGTCCCACAAATCCAATTTTTAGTAGTAACAATTTAAAGCTTATCTGACACACCTTAGCTGTCCTCACTCACTGCTACGTCTTTGAAATCTGTCCCCCTTCTCTCATAAACCCTACTGCCCCCATCTCATCTTTCCCGATATTTCAAAAAATAATCACTTCTTTCCTTTCATGGAGCCAACCCCACTTCACAAAAAACTTTCTAACGCAAAAATAAAATATTATAATTCGAACACCAAGTTACCAACAGTATAATTTGAACTAGTCCAACACATTCAAAAGCATAAATTAACAATCTCTACTATTTACCAATGCAATTATTATAAAATTCTCTTCTTTCTTTTGCGATAAGCTCACACCTTATTGAGTACTTGACCAAATACAGTTTATCTACATGATCAAACTAAATAAAAATTTAGAATTATATATACAACAAAAATTTAGCGGGAACTGGCATGAAGATCCCATCTATATAGTAATATTACATACCTTATTATTTTATGCCCAATTGAAAAAATTCAAAAAAAAAATATTAGTGGGATCTTGCATGAATCCCCCACAATATTATATACCTAATTATTTTATACCCAGTAGAAAAAAAAATTCAAAAAATTCTCTCTCTTCCACATTTACAGTGTAATATTTGTACTTTCCTCGGTCACCGCATAGCCATCCAATCCTAGCTGGCCATCTCATCAACAAAACTCCACAATGCCATAAATTTTTCCCAAGATCTTTAAATCTCAGAACCAAATGGGTCCCACTCCACGTAAATAGAAAAGAAATTCCACCACCACCTCATGGAAAAGATTATACAAGTCCAGCTGTGCTCCATTATTATTTTTGCATGCAACCGCATCCACGATACAAAAAGCCATTCAATTAGCTGGCACCTTCGAATCTCCACCCAATTAAAAATAAAAAGCAGCCACGCCACGTGTCGCGATCCCATTAGCTGGAAACCCTCGAAGCTCGACTACTACTCTCATACGACCTGTCCATTTTCTCCGCCAAAGAGAGTAACACCTGCCACGTGGCGTCCCCTTCTTGGACCTGGTTATTGAACAGTAGGGCCCGCCTGTTCCTTTGGTCCCACAAGTTCTTTTGTATGGTGCTTAGGTTGGTTGCCGCCACGTGTTCAAGAATCGTTCCTAACTTATCCACGTCCCTCTCCGCCACCGTGAGCGATATCTCCGCCCAGTTCACGGCGGAGGGGAAGGGCAATCGGATGCCATCAGCTATTATTACCGGCACGCAACCCAACACAACGGACTCAACCAGCCTCGGACTCCACGGGGCCCACCCCAATGGACATAAACAAAACACAGACCGTACAATTTCTGACTGGTAACCGGCAAATCTATGCCTCCTTAGATAAAACCTCCGGTCACTATTGAATTTCCTCCAAATCACCGTCCTCACACGCCTAACCAAAAAAGAAAACACAAAAAGTCATATTAGACAACGTCAATAAACAACACTCACGAGGGTAATTTAGTCATAACAAAACACAAAACACAAAACACATGATTACAAGTTTGATTAGGGAAAATAATAAATGAATTGAATCAAATCAATTACTTGCTTCCTATTAAAAAAAAAAAAATCAATTACTTGCTGTAAAATCGACCGCTGATATTTTTTGGGTGGACCTCCATTTTGCCCCTAAAGAACACGAAAATATTTCTCCGACCAGTCACCGGAAAATTCTCTAAGGTTGTCCGTACACTTTCCGGCGGAATATAAGGTGGGATTAACACATTCTCAACTTCCTGACATGGGTGCTTGTATTTGACCCCAAACGTTTGCAATATGATCGAGTTTTTTAGGAACCCAGGTATTCCATCAGCAACTGCCACGTCCTCCTTCAAAACAGAAAAAACAGAACCAAAACATGTTTTAGAAACAAATAAAACAAAGAGAGATTAAAAGGGTTGTTTTGTTTTGGATATGGATTTACCATGGCGTGGAAACAAGCTCCGTAGTCATGGGAAGCGACGAAGACATGGTCGGAGCCTTGGGTCCGATTCCAAAATGGGTACTGTGATGAGATGAGTTGGATAGCTGAGGAGATTAGAGTCCTGGCGTGACCAATGGCTGGGAAGCCATGGATGATGCTGAAATTGCAGGATACGTAGACGGGTACGAAGAAAAAATGTGCTTCGTAAGGATCAAAGGTCCTCACATCGCTGTTTAACAAAGCCCTGTGTATGGCGACCTCCGAGGCAAATAAGTGCTTGGTACACCTATCGTTTGAGAGCCAATCCGTGTTGTAATTTGGTGGTAACTCGTACACGAAAATCTTCAAGTCCTTCAATAACCCTGTTGACGAAAAGATCAAAAAAGTAAATAAAAACGTTAACTTTTGATAAAGTTGGAAATAAAGGTTGAAACTTTTGAGCTAGAACGTGAGAAAGAAAGAAAGAAAAAAATGATTGAACTTTGAACCTTGATCGTTTGTGAATTCTTGGAGATGAGAAGCGTTTGTGGACTCGAAGAGAGCACGAGAGGCGAGGATAGTTTTGGAATTTGAGACACGGGTTTTGGTTAGAGAGGTAGGTTTGTTGGGAGGGTTATTGTTGGTGATGAAATAGGAGCTGAAGAGGTACAGAGACAGAGAAAGCCAGAGAAACCATTTGTAGTATTTGAAAAAGCAGCTCTTTTCTTGGGCTCTGCCATTTTTGGTGTGCAATAGTCTCATTTTCACATAGAACCCCCTCTTCTCCTTTGAGAGCACCTTCGTCTCCACCATCCCATTTAAATTTAAAAACCAAATATTACGTCTGGGTTTTTAGTGGTTGGGATAAAGCTTTCGGTTCTTGGTCTGGCGATGAAGTGGAGACTAAGATATAGTGATTGAAGAAGATATGAGTTTGTTGGTACTTCGTTTTTGCAACCAACAATAAACGAAAAAATATAATAAAAATTTTGGACCAAATTTGTTAGTACATCTTTTCAGTATATGGGGTTGGTTCAGTTCTGGTGCTCCCAAACTAGAATAGAAAAATACATAGAACCGTTCTGGCAAGAAAAAGAGAGAGTGGGGGTTTCAGGGATTCACATGGTGATGGAGCAGAATGGACAGCGGCGAATGTCTCGGTTTCTATGCTTGGGTTTGGTCCTTTTCAGAATTTTGACGACTTCAATGACCAAAACACCCTCGTTGGGTTTCCTAGTACTAGTAGTTTGAGCTGTCTGTGAGAGATTATTTTGCTTGGTAAATAAAAGAGTACTCTAAATATTACAGCAGCAAGAACTTCTTACAAATTATGAGGGGGTGAATTTATAAATTTATATAGCCTCATAATTTTTATTCTACCGTTTATAACTTATTGTGGCAAAAATTATGAGAAATGTTGTGCTCTTAGCATTTTTTTATAAATAAAAAGATTGTTTACTTGTTTATCCGATAAGATTTGTCCTAAAACAGCGATTGAATCCATTTAAGTGTAACATCATGATCAGCATCTATGTGACTTTTATTAGTGAAAAGGAATAATATTATCTAGGGAGGTGTGTCCAGCTGGGTTATACTTATAAAGTTGTTGAAGACCCTAAATTGCATTTGATGCACCGTTGAGATTCTTCATTCTTCAAAGCTAAGGGATAGCAACATATATAGTATAGTATAGTATAAAATGTTTGTTGGGGGGTCGTTGATATTAACGGTGGTCTTAATTCTTGAAAGGACAAAAATTAGCTGAAGATAAGGGCAATGTTGGAATAGAATATATGGGGTGACAAAAGTTTGACAATGTGGCCAGACAGCCAGAGGAATTTTTTTTTTTTTGGCGTGAAAAAAGGGGCACTTTGGGCTTTTAAAAATGCATATTTATGAAAGCCTGGCTAAAAATATATGATTAATATTCAGATCCCTCAAATTTTTGGGTAAAAAGGATACTTCATTAACAAACTAAAATTTTTTAAGATCCCTCAAATTGAACCATCCTATTCTTTCCTGTTTTTATTTAAATAAGTGACATATGTTGCATATTTAATTAGGATTTTTTTTTGGAGAATTTTAACTTTGAGTGTCCGCTCTTGATAATAGTTATTTATCATTATACTAATATATCAATCGATATATTTAACTAGGATTTAATTGAAGGAAATCATTTCCTGTATAAATTTATTTTTATATTAACATTAAGAGTTATACCAAGAGCTTTGTAACTTGTTTCTCAAAAAAAAAAAAAAAAAAGCTTTGTAACTAATGGTACGTTTGGTACATTGAATGACGACTACGATAAGAATTATAATCTTTATTACTAGTAATAAAATGTGTTATAATATAATAACTAAATCTATTCATTAGTTTGACTGTTGGTTATAACATTAGAATGAAACTTAATATTTATTTTATGAAATATTTTACTCATACAATTATATCTCTTTAAAAATTGTTATTTTTAAATTTAAGGGAAATATGTGGTATTTTTTATGATTTTTTATTTAAAGTTTGTTGTTAGGTGTATATAGAAAGTTTGTTTATTTGAAAATATATTAAGTTTTGAAATTATTGTACTTACTAAGGAATAGCTAATACAACTTTTTAAAGATGAATAGTTATTACTCATTTTGAAGAATAGCTATTCATAAGAAATTACTATTTCTTATAATGAAAACATAACCAAACTAAAGAATAACTAAACCATAGGAATAACTATTATATTACAATGCCTATTATAGTCTACCAAACATCCCTTTAATGTTTATTTTCTAAGACGTTCAAGATTTTAATTTTAATCTCCCAACTATCCAAATATTAGGGGATGGCTAATGATGGTTACGAGTTACAACCACATCCTATTGATGAGGATTGTACTGCAATGTGCCCTAATTAATAGTTTGCACCACGTATTCAAAAATATGGGTTGGGGCATATTAAAATGCAATTAGCTTAAGTTAGTGATGGTTGAATTTAACTCGAATACAAGTGGACCACGTAATTATACCACCCCTAGAGGTTGTTAATCCAGCTATTGATAAGCCATAACAAACTTTTTTATATGTTTTTTTAATGGAAAAAGTTAACCGAAAAATTAGCTATTTTTTATGAAAAAAATAACTAATTTTTGACAATTTCTTATTTCTCTTGTCAAAATGTATTAAAACTTTTTTAAAATAGTATATTAACATAGCAAATGCTCTAAGAGTACCTATTAATCGGACTATTTTTTACATTGAAGAAATTTTAGACACATTAAAAATAACTATATAAGTAATTAATACTTTAAATACATATTTAATTTTGGGCAATTGGATCTCTTTTTAACTAAGAGAGGTGCTACGTCCACAACATTTTTACAACATTTTTACAACAAATCATAGGTGGTTAGTTGTTATTGGTTCAAATTTGAACGTAACACTAAGATTACTTTTTTGCCCCAACAATAACAACCAGTAACGTCCTGCCACTTAGGATTTGTTGTAAAAATGTTGTGAAAATGTTGTGGACATATCATGTATCTTTAACTAATTGGTAACCTTTTTCTAACCTCTCTGGTAATTGAAGAGGCAGTTTGGTCACAAAATATAGAGATGGTATAAAAAATATTCAAACTCTGAATATTATACTATTTGTAGGTTTAATTACTTCAATTAGTAAAGTTGAATATAATCGAAAATAAATTTGGTATTCAAATTCTACTAACTCAAAATTTGGTATTCGAATTCTATTAACTCAAAAATCAATTGATGTGCTGATTTAATAACAGAGAACAATCATATAACAAAAGAAACACTGTAAGTTGAATTCTATTGTATCTATTGAAAAATAAATAAATTATTTATGATCACTTTCTTTGAGTAAATAATAAATGAAAGATGATATATTTTTTCATTTATCTCTCTCCCATGGTAAAAACTTAATGAAAACAGTGAACTGCACCAGACTAAAGATATTCAATGTGTAGTATATATTAATATATGTCATACATACAAACATAATTACTTTACCGTCTCTGCCACAACAGAAGGGCTGACTTGAATCATTTGATCAATTGAGTCCCGTGCACGGCAAGAGTGCGTTTTCGCTTACTGTTATGGCACTAAAAATTATGACAATTTATATATTGATTTATACAATTTATAAAAAATAAAAAATAAAAACTCGAATGTTTTAAACCATTAATATAATCAAAAGTGTCATAATACTAACTACCAAAACTAAACAAATTTACAGACAAATTTATGATTTCAATGTTATTTTGATGTTCATTTTTTGGAGCTAATATAATGAAATTTCTGACCATGTTAATAGTTTTAAATGCACAATTATTGTAGGAAAACTTGTAAACCTCAAATTATAATGAGCAAAATTTTTTTACACTAAACAAAACAAAAATATTCTCATTGCACACTTTGCGCATGTGATGAGACAAGTCTTTAAATACAAATTTATAATCTCAAGAAAAAAAAAAACTTATAATGGACTAACTTTTAAGAAAAGAAGGTGAATTTGTATCTCTTTACGAAGAAATAGAATGAAAGGAAATAAAAATTAAAATAAAACCCTAACATTTTGGATTTTGAAACCATGTAATTACATAATGGATCATATTTTTTTACACTTTTTGAGTTTTCATAAGGAGAATGTGAGGATACCATGCATTCCATTTCCATTAACTAAAACGTTGGTTTAAAAAAGAAAAAAAGAAAAGAAGTGCTTGACAACTTGAGTTTAGGAGAAGTTATTTGTGATTATTTGGCTATTATTAGAGGATTCTAAAATCTTAAAATTTATGACTTTTCTGCTCAAAATTTTAAAAAGAAAAATCTATAATGTTACATTCCATTTCCATTATCCTAAAATGTGGGTTTTTTAAAATTAAAAAAAAAGGAAAACCAACGGGAGTGAGATTATCCTTCAGTTTTGTTTCTACTTAAATTTAGGATGTATGAGTATTTTTGAACCACAAAATTGTCTATCCCAAACAAGAGAGCCCCTAAATAGTAGTACTTATTATTTTTGTTATTTCCTTAGAAAATCATGCTTAACTATGAGACAATAGTAGCCGGCGCCGCTACATGGATTTAGCTTTTTTTTTTTAGGTTTGTGGGGAACTCTAAGGTTTCAAATAATTAATTTATCCATTTTTTTCCCAAAATAACAGAATTATATATATATATATATATATATATATATATATATAAAATTAGTGATTCCGCCTATAATTTTCACCGTACAAAAATGCTTTGACAATTATTTAAACAGTAATTGTTTCCAATGGGCACTCAATCTTCTTAAAAAGTAAAAATAAATACAATACAATACTCTATATCTAATTAATTCTAGGTACACAAAATTAATTAGTGTTAGTTATACGCCAAAGTCATAACAGCTCAATATATAGTGGTCCTTGCGGCCCTTGAAAATTAATTATGGGTTGAATTTTCTATCTCAGAAATGATATCATTGGAGGAATTATAAATTATTTTAGAGGATTATATTTGGTCCCATAAGCAATCATAATCAGGTTATGTTCTTGAGCAGCAAAAGCCAAGACTTCCACATTATATGTTTATGAGTGCATTCATTTCTGCATATGAGTGGAAACGTGGAACACGCGTTAATTCAACTTAAGAGTAGTATTATTATTTTGGTGGAATGGTATGTAATCGTACTATGTTAATTAATAGCTATCACAGGGAGGGCCATAATTTATAGTTTTTTTTAAGATAGTTTCAATTTATGATGTCTGCTCTTAAGGATAATTATTTATTATCAGACCAAGACATCAATCGATTTTTGGTGTAAACAGAAATTGAACCTTAGATATTTTATTCAACCATAAAAAACTTTACCAATTAAGCTAATTATAACTCATGAGACCTTAATTTATAGTAATTATTTGAGTTCTAGTAAAATGTCTCTTTCTCTTGCTCGTTAAGGAAGGAGGGCAAGCTGAAAATGAATGCAAAGTCACATTCGCACTTTGCGCATGAAAACAGTGAACTATAATTGTCATCTATTTGAGCATGACCAGGTCTTTATGGATTTGGTCGTGTTAATGGAGCACAAGTGTTTTGTGAATACTTGTGGTTCTTGAAGAATCCCTAAAGATTGTGAAAAGTATTGTTTCACGGAAAAGTTTTGCTAGAAAAGATAGACCAAGAACTTTGTTATCATTAAGATAAAAAGAACTTATAAAGTATGGGAAATGGGCCTGGAACAAAAAATAAAGGGGAAATTAGGAAAATAAAAAGTCACTATTTTTTAAGCTTTTTAAGTTTTCACAATCAGGACGTGTTTGATTTCTATAATTTTATTTCTAAAAAACAGTTTTCTATCTTTAGAATTACAACAAAAAACTATTTTAAGAAAAAAACCAGTTGAGGTTCCCACGGTTCTTATTTGGCGATATAAATGTCTTTTTTTTTAAAAAAAATTAAAAATTATATTTAAAAAATTCTAAACAATATCTAAAAAACCTCCTTTTTATTTTATGTTCTGAAAACAGTTTTTAAACAGTAAATTCTTATAATACAATTAAAGGGTACCTCATATTTAACTTTACATTTAGGCCAAGCCATTGTTGCTAAGTGGATACTCAAATTGAAGGTGAGGTTACACTTGGATCTTATGGAATCATTTAAATATAATTCTTAAAAAAAATTATATTTAAAAAAGTCTAAACAATATCTGAAAAACCTCCTTTTTATTTTATTTTATGTTCTGAAAACAGTTTTTAAACAGTAAATTCTTAAAATACAATTAAAGGGTACCTCATATTTAACTTTACATATAGGCCAAGCCATTGTTGCTAAGTGGATACTCAAATTGAAGGTGAGGTTACACTTGGATCTTATGGAATCATTTAAAAAAAAAATTGGCCCCACCTTTTATTTTCTAATTAACCTGTCCAAAATCAATTCATAATTCTTTGTTGATTATTGCTTTTTATTGGCCAATCGGAAAGAAAGAAAGTGCGTGGTTGGAGAATAGTTTCATCATCTGCTTAAATCATGAAGCTTTGTTTGGAATTTTAGATTTGGGTTATCATTATCAAGGGGTCATATATATTGTGCATCATTATGCACTCTTGGCCTTTTGCAGACTTTGGAGGAGATAAAAATCCTTCTGTCAAGTCGTGCGGTGCTACCTATTGGAAGAAACCAAAAGATGACAAATTATTTAGAATTTTGTGGGTTTAAAGAGTGTGATCAAAGATCAAACTTTTGACAATTCAGGATTGCTTCAGTCTCTATCTTTTTTTTTCTTTTTCATTTTGGCTCTAATAGGGATAGCGTTGAAAACTTGAAATTCTTCAAATTCATTTTTGTTAATGGACTGGAATTTGGGTTGCAGCAAAATTTGAAGATGTTAGGGTGGGATGCGAAGTGTTTGATATTGGGGATTGGTTGATAAAATAAATTCAGTGAAAACATAAGATCCCTAAAAAGTCAAGAGCCAAAAACAAATGATTTTTGTGTGTGTGTGTGTGTATGTGTTGTGTTGTGTTGTGTTGGTTTTCTTTCAACTAAATCGGGAGTATTAAGTTGAAAGTTGAAACTAGTTGATGTCATCTGAAATGCACTAATATAATATAAATTTAATTTAAAATATTTTATAAAAAAACTATATTTTTTCAATATGAAATTCTCTTTTTGACCATCGATAATACTTCTTCTTAAAATAGCTTATAAACTTTAGTTCTTTTAGGCAATGCAGTTCAAATTAGAATAATTTTGTTTAATATATATTTTTCGCTAAACAATTATTTTTAATACTTAATTAACTTAAAAATGACAACATTTAGTATTTAAAATTTAAAATGATGACTGTTAGTTTCTAATGTATCTAAATGAATTATTACGGTGTTATAATTTTTAGTTCGGTCATATCATGGTTGGTTCTGTTGTTGAGGTTTTAACTGATGTTAATATTTAGAAAGATAAAATATCATCACTCTAATTTTGTCAAGAACTAAAATGATTGAATTTAACTTGAATTAAAATCCAGCATTTTAACCCCCTCCTAAAAAAAGCTAGTTTTGAAAGAGCCTAATAAGTAAAAGTTACTAATGATTACGTTGATTGTAAGGTTGCAACAAATGATTACTTGCTGGTACTTTATTTTTAAAAGGACTGTCGGGTTAATTAGGCAACAAAACTGTTTTTTTTTTCTCCAAAATGTATTATTGTTTGATTTGAACTACGTAATACATACTGCTATTAATTTAATGGTAAGATCCATTACATACACCAACATACACATACGTCTGTCTGTGCACAAAAGTAAAAACAACTAAAATCGTGCGTTGAAGACAATGTTTCAAATTATTCTTAATTTAATTCCCATATTGTTATTGCTCGAGCTATCCCTCTAGGCCGAAACTTGATTGATGTTGTGCATGTTCATGGATAGCCCTAACAATGTGTCTCCTGCTAATTATGTAGCACAAATCTCAATTAGTATTTTGCCATTAGACTTTTCATTTCCCCATAAAGCAATGACCCATTCAATAATTTCTCTCCAAGAAATAGATAGATGATAATAAGGAACATGGACCCCCATACATGTAACACACCCTCCATGCAAAATCACATCTACCTAGAACCCGTTTGAGATGTGTTTTTTTTGCTTCAGCTTATTTAAGTTTTTAGATTCTTTTTTTGTACTATTTATGGGTTTCATTACAATTTTTAATACTATTCATAAGTTTCATTATACTATTCAACTAACATTTTTTTCTCTACATTTTTTTTTTTCTACAGTTCCCATACCGAAATTAATTACAAGGTAAAAGTGTCTATTTTTTGAGCATGAATCCAATCATGTTATTGGGCCCTACTTGGGGGGCCATCCATATTATCTACTAAAAGGGAGGGACCTATAATCACATAAAGGTCCCTTATAGCTTGTTTGCATGGATAATATGTTTAGTGCTCCTCTGGCCAATGAGCACTAAACAAAACATATAGACAATGGTCACCATATATCCAAATCCTTGAGTGTACCTATATGTTGATTGTGGGATGTGAGGTCTGTGCTCTACCCTAGAATTCATGCAAGTATATTGAAAAGGTGTTTAGAGGGTCCCCCCAATGGAGGACATTGAACCCAAAAGGCAGAAACATTTTTTGGGACATTGACCCTACTACTTTGAAGTGTGAGCTGTATAGTCACATGCTCTGCTAAGCCAAATACTATGCATTAGAAGAAGAATTTGCTTATATATGTGTGTGTATGAGAGAGAGAGAGAGAGAGAGAGAGAGAGAGAGAGCATGTGCTCAATTATTAGAACAAAGAATTGCACTATGTTGCCTCTGGCAATGGGAACAAGTTTAAAGCATATTGCCGTGTTCCCATGTGCATTTGAGAAGAAGCAAATTGATCAGTTGGAAGATTTATTGCAGCCATATTGTTCTTCCTTTTGCTACTCTAGTCTAATGATTAAGGGATGGATATGGACTAAACTGTAATTTACAGGAACTCAATGGCCCAGTTTGCTTGTGCCAGCTGAACCAGTATTCTTCTGATTAAGACTGGCTCCCCAGTTCCAACAAAGAAGTGGTTTGCCAAACACTGAGCCCAATTTACCAAGGCTGATGGGCTCCGTATTTAGAACATTGGAGAAAAGCCCAATTGTCGATGAGAGGAAAGTTCTGGAGCGCCGTAGAGTCCAAATAATCATAGTCCACTTACTTCAAGCTCTAGAGACTTCCCCTAAAAAACAAAAACAAAAACAAAAAAAACAAAACAGAAAAAGAGTGGCGGCAAGCATGGAAAAAGATTTTAGGGATTTTGTATGTATAGAGTTTATCTTCATGCTTCGCGGGTTTATCAATACCATTATTTTGTATTTCAAACATTACCTAGTATCAATTAAGGGATTTTTTAAAAGGGAAATATTTAGAAGGTCAAGATTTCCACTAGCCATGGTCCTAGGGTTTTATGGAGGAGTTAGTATTTGGTGTTACTCTTAGACATGTAACAATACTCCTATGGGAGTGAGTTGTATGTGACTGCCTTTACATGTGTAACAGTGACATAAAATTATTTTCATTATGGAGAAATTATATTTTATATGGCAAAAATACAATTTAAATCCTATAAATTTAGTGACTTGTCGTTTTAGTCATTAAAATTTAAAATTTTGTGATTTTTAGTTGTTAACTTTGACAACATTATCATTTTAGTCATTATGTCCATTACCATTAAAAAAACATTGTTAATTTTCTTAAAACAAGTTCGTTTTAAGTCATTTTTTTAATGTTACAAACATTAATAATTTTAAGAGAATTAATGGCATTTTTTAAATGACAATGGACGAGGACTAAAATAACAAAAATGTCAATGTTAATTAATTGATATAATAAAATTTAAAATTTATGAACTAAAATGATAATTCATTAATTTTTTTTTGAGAATATATAATTCATTAAACTTATGTGTTGTAATCTGTGATTTTGCATATATATATATATATATATATATATATATATATATATGTATAAATATATGTATGTATGTATGTGACTTAAAGCATTTGAATTCTAAAACAGAGCCCCCAACACAGCACAACACAACACAACACAACAATACAAAGTTCACTTCTTTGCTTTTGTCTCTCTGAAACAGTAAAACCTCTTAACTCTGAAAGACGATCAAAGTTCACTTCTTAAGTGCTTCATCCACTTACGTCTCACACTGCCACACATCACAGCTTTAACTTCAAGGTCTGTCCGTACAACCTCTCTCTAAACCCTAAGTTGCTCTTCTATTTATCTTTTCAATTTGAAAAATATTCTGTTTTCTTAATGTTAATTAGTTGAATTTAAACTTATTTCGGATGTGGAAGTACTCTGTTAATTAGTTTATGTATTTTGGCTAATGGGAATTTATGGTTTTCTCTTCTGGATGTGTGCAGTCAGCAGTACAGGATATCATATTACAAGATGCCTTCAGACCAAGAAGATTTATTCTATGTCTTCAAACAAAATATGCAAAAATCTGTAAGTTTTGTTCACTAAGTACGTATATTTAAGCACATTTTTTATATTTTATTTGCTAGATATGATATGATCATTTTATTTAGACATATTTTATGCTTTTTTTTTTTTTTTTAATCTCTTAAACTATAGATCAGCATAATATGTAAATAAAAAATATTTGGGAAAGCTTCATTCTAAACCCTTAAACTATAGTTTTACTAGTAACAAATTAAACCCTGAAGTATTAAAAAGTAACAAGTTCAATCCTATAGTTTAAAAAAGTAACAGATTAAACCCTCATCGGCTCAACCTGGCAAGATTAAACCTCCAACACAATGGGTGAGGTTTAATTTGGTACACCCTAAATTATAGGGTTTGAACTTTCAAATGAATTTTTCCCAAATTACTTATATAAATATTAATTCATTAAAGCATTCATGCCAAATCGACTCGTATCCTAAATTGGTAAGAATTGATGTATCACTGTGTTTTTATCATATTGTGTATGTATCTCATGTATGATCCCCCTGCCCCATTAACCAAGAGCCTAGTGCAGACTTGTTGACACTTGCTCTCTTTCTGATATCGGTGTCCTTTGTCTACAAACCCTTCTGGTATCAGTAATTGGTGTTTGAAATTTTTTTTGTTTTGGTGGTACTATGTTTAAGGATATATCAATTGTCTTACAATTGATTACCTTCCTGGTTAGATTGATCAGCTGCAATCTACTTTTCACCAATGGGAGCGCATTCCTTCCGATACTGGAGAGCAAGTAAATCTCAGAAGGAAGCTGCTTGCTCTTTGTGAGGGCATTGGGTGGCAGGTACATTGCAATATTACCATATATTAAATTTAATTTTTTTCTATTGCAGTATTTTGAGATCAATCTTGGGTTTCCATTGTGTTATTGAATATGTAAAGAGTCGGTGAGAAAATGATGATGGAGTGAATACAGCTTCTAATCCAATGTACTCTCAATCTTATCTTTGCTTGGGCAACTTGACAATCAAAGATTACTATTATATACTAACTTGATGGAAATAAAGATTTATATATGACTTTTGGCCTTTGTTACATGATTTACCTCTGTCTGCAACTGCTGAAGTCCTGCTTTCTTGATAGGAAGGTGGATTCTTTGGGCAAAGCAATTGCTGTACAAGCTAGAAATCCTGCCTGCTATGGCATTGATGAACTGGAGGTTGAAAAACGAAGGAAATGGATCAGCACTGCTCGCACTCAGGTATTTTCTTGTGCAACTGTATTATATTAAAAAGTTTCAGCTACAGCAAGTGAACTTTATCATTTGCAATGGTGGCTCAACAAACTTTGTACTGTACTCACCATGAATAGACAAAGTGTAGTTCAAATTATGTTGTATATTAGGAAGAATGTTGCATGGTGAGTTGTTTGCTTCTCCTTTTTGTGTGTGTATCACTTTCTAAGCCCGAAAATCATTTCAATTTATGTTATTGTCTTGAACAGTTTATCACATTGTGAGCCGCTGTCTGCTCAATTAACGATATTATCTACAATTTTAACCTGTAGTACAGTTTTGATTCTGTCGGGAAACAACCTCTCCAAAACAAATTGAGGGTAAGGCTATTTACCATGACCTCTTCCAAACCCCACAAAAAAAAGGAAGCTTTGTGCACTGGGTATGACCTTTAGTATGGTTTTGATTTTGTCATATATTTTTGGACAGCATATGATATGGTGTGCCTATGGCTTGTATGTGTTGTGTGGATCTCCTAAATGATTGCAATACTTCGTTAGGTGAGTGCTGTAACGAAAGCAGTGGAAGTTGTAAAGGAGTCGAATTGTACTGGCATTACTAGTGTAAATGGGATGCATAGGGAAGTAATGAGGCTGGAAAATTCTCATCAGATGAATAGATCCAACCAGTACACTGCCCAGGATGGTGAAAACTTTATAGCATCAGAATCAGATAAACAGTTTCTTCTTATAAAGTATGTTATTGTTTCTCTCTCCCTTCCGCACACACTTGCACAGAATCACACATATAAAGTTAATATGTGCACGTGTATTCTTTCAAAAAACTGTGTCTTTTACTTGTTAAAGATTCTGTGTTGAATTCTAGTGCTTTTTTTGTGTTTCAGATGGAAAGACATCTTTAGGTTTCTGTTTATATTTTCAAAACTCATATCAAAATAATTGCAGAAATCTCCCTTCTGGCTTCTAAAGATAAATGTGACCTCCCTCATTGTCTTAGTGTTAATAATTATCTCACTTGAGGTTTGTGCTATCTCAACATTCTATTTCTGACCATTCGACCTTCCTTTTTTTTAGAACAATTTTTCACTTATCACTATGATAAAGAAATAGTAATAGAAAACTAATTGTTATATAAAACAATCACAAGGTGATTTGATAGAGTGACAAATTCCATGGTCATGAAGGTCCATTCTTTTCTCACCAATATGTTAGTTTCGATGTTTACTATGTTCATTTGTACGAATAAATTTTAGAAGCAACATGTTCATAAATTGAGTGTGTAGCAAATTTGCCAAATGAGAGGGGTGGCCCTTATTAATGAAAAGATGAAGGATGGTTGCTTGAAATAGTTGGTCATGTGCAGAGGAGCATCTACTAGTGAGGAAAAGTGAGTTAATTTAAGTAGAAGGAATGGAAAAAGGTATCAAAAGACCTAAAATAATCAGTAGAAGTAAAAAAAGGACATCAATTATGGAGGAAACAGAAAGTATTACTTCAAATAGAAGTGAGTGATAGAAAAGAATATGTGGCCAATCTGTATTGGTTTGTTGAGGATCCATAACTAACCCCATAATTTTGGTTGTGGTGGTTGTTGTAGGAAAGTGAACAATGCTTTCTTTTGTTTTGTTTTTGTTTTTATGGCATTTTAATTATCAAAAAAAATAATCATCCATATGTACTTGTAATCATCTGTTTGGAGGAAAAGATCATTAAAAAAAATTAAAAAAAATTACATAAGGTGGTGCCTTGCCAAGTTTGGTGAGGCATTACCCTTTTTTACGTACAATGGTTAAAATGTTTGTAAATGCTAATCTTATAATTAAATCTATGAATCATGTCAATAAGCTCCAGCTAAAATGGCACCTCTTCCCTATGTGAGTATAAGGTGGAGGGTACTTATATCATATGTATTACTAATAAAAAAAATCTACAAATCATTAAAATAAATAATATACAAATTTTATTGAGTTTGCAAAATGACACATTTGCCTTTTTATATGTACGGTGAATCTTATCTCATCAATGAGCCAAAAATGATTTTCATATATTCACATAAACAAAAGTATTCAATTTGTAGTTTTCACTTTCTCATCGCTTCTATAGATTCCTAAATCTATTGAATGTCTTAAATTATTTCAAAGATCGACCATTGTATGTAAAATTGGGTGATGCTCCATCAATTTTGTTAATGTGCCACCTTACCATGGTTTATGACTTTATTCCCCTCACCTGCCTCTTTAAATTGTTTTTTTTTTAAATTAATTTTTTATTATTATTATTATTATTATTATTTATAAAAAGCTTCGCTGACTAGAAGAGACAAAATAGGGGTTGATCTATTATTTCAGAAACATCAGGGTCGGGTTGCATCACTTTTAGGAACATGCTTACAATCTTTCATTTGTTATGGACCTAATGGTTGTCATTGGTGCTTACAGGCAACAGGATAAGGAGTTAAAGGAGGTTAGTGCAGGTGTGGCGAGAATTGGAGGTGTTGGGCTTACTGTACGTAAAGTGTTCCTTGGGCAGGTAAGGAATTTACAGCTTGCATTTCTTGTGATGCATCATGCATTTGCCACAAATCCACTGACAAATAGTTATGCTTAACTTATATATTATCGTTTTCTGTTAAAAACACTAATTGTCATTGTTGCTGATTTGTTTTGCTAAAATGTGAATTCTTTTCAGGAGAAAATTAAAGATGATTTGGGCGTAGAACTTAGCTCCTCACATCACAAACGTACAAGACATGAGGCGTATGCACCTACTTCTAAAGACGGCCTTGATCGTGATGTTAATAAGACTGCAGCTTCTGTTGTTATAGAGTCTAAACCATCATCATCCAATAGTGCTCAGCCATCCTCTGCTGACATTATGGATACTTTGCAGCGTATTCTCCGCCATCAAGACACCATTCTCCGTTCTCAGGACACTATAACTACTCATTTGGCTCAAATTAATTCTCGCTTGGATCGTCTTGAAAGTCGTGGTCCCCCGCCTGGATATCATTGAGGACTACCCTTGTTATTTGTGACAAGAAAAAGGGAGCTTTCTTAGTTTTAGATGGATAGATTAAACTCAAGGGACTACTTGTAGGGAGAGTAGGTCTCTATATGTATTGTATGTCATATGTTATCTGACATGGGCAGTGTATGTATTTTCTGTTTCTTGATAGGGTGCAGTTAAGCGTGTTAGTGTACTGATGCTTATATGTGTATTATTGTTCTAGGTCAACTTTGATTCAGTTTGATACATGTGATTCAATTCAAAGAGTTTAATATAGAGTTTGAAATATAGGCAACTGGATTTTATGATAATTATCTATTTCTGCTGATATTTTGCTTATGCTTGTTGGATATGTTACATTGTTACATGCTGTGCGATTTTATGCCCATCAAATTCTTTATACGTATAATGCAGTTGCTTGTGATTTCAGGAAAGACAGATTATTTTTACAAGTCTCTATTGAGTCTCCAGTAGTAGTAGTAGTAGTAGTAGTAGTGAGTCCTAGTATGGTTTGAGGTTTCTCAAGGCTTACCATTTTAGTCGAGTGTGGGATGTTTTGTCATGGAATGGCTAGAAAGGGGAGTTTGTTAAGATTTTAGCTGGTCCATTCCATGAACATTTTCTTGTAATGAGACTTCACTTGTTAATATATTGCGTTCAGTGTAATAAGTTTGATAAAATCTGCCAAGAAGATTCTCAAAGAAGTGTTGAATGAAGAATTTTGCTCAAGCGCACATGAAGCTCTATCGAGCAAGATTGGTTGGCTCAAGTGAAACACTTAAGAGACCCGGGAGTATGCCTATCCCTCAATCAAGAAGCAGTTGTGTGAAAAGTGTCTTATACACGATTTTTTCAGAGTTTTGAGGTTGCCAAACTTAGAGCTATTGAGATAACATCTTGTGCCTCTTCTTCATTGAGCATATTGAAAAGCCATGTTAGTTTTACTCATTTATCTTGTGAATCCAAGGAGAGTGTTTTGAGATTTTGAAACCACATAGTTTCTTTCTAGCGAATATCTTGTTGTCAATTCTTCAAGGGGGTTTCTTAAGAGTACAACATTTATGGATTGTTTTGACTGAGAGTTTGTGGAGAAAGTTTGTTGAGGAAGATTCCATTGGCTTTTATTTTATTTTAATTAAGCTTGATTAGAATCGCCTACTTCTACTAGAATCCCTCTCCTCCTCCTCCCCTTTAACTATTTAAATGGTCTGCAAATAACTTGGCGATTTAATAATAATTTCACTAAATAAATCACATGACAATGATTTTCCTTGGAATTGTGCATATGGTTTGTTTGTTATTGGAAGATATTAAAGATATAAATGTGTTAGTCCAAACACACTTAAAAAAAAAAGCATTTTCTATTGATTGTACGAAAAATTCTAACAAATTGGATAAATTGCTCATTACAAAAATAATAATAATAATAATAATAATAAGGGTGGACATAATTAACTTTTAAACTAAATGGAGACATTTTATAGTCTTTACTAAAAATTATATAAAAAAAAAAAATCTAATTGAAGACATACTACAACTTCCAATACTTCTAAAGAGGGAAGAAGTGTAACTTAAAAAAAAAAAAAATTATATTATATAATTAGTTTTTTATTATAATTTTGGACTCTTAAAATAAATTTATTTACATACTTTAAATGTAGTGCTAATTTCTTCTAAAAAAAGAAAAAGAAAGTAGTTCTAAGTTTCTCAAAAAATAAAATAAAAAATGAGATAATAATTTGGCGGGCCTAGGCCAGTTCACAAACATTATCGGGTTTGGACTGAGACACGACACGAGCCTATTTGGAAAATGGAGATGATCAGGAAACAGAGTCCCCAGTCCCCACGGCCACGAGACAAAACATAAGCTTTCGTGTCTCTCTCTCTCTCTCTCCTGAAATCTTAAAAACTCTGAAACACCAAAAAACTTCCTTAATTCTTTGCTTCCTCCTACGTCTCACAGATCACGCCTTTACTCCTAGGTACGTTTTCAATGTTTTTTTGGTTCTCGTAACACAATTCTCAATCTCATTGTTCTAGATCTACTGTATCCCTTGTTTGTTTACGTAGATTTTGAATTCCATTGTTGGAATAATCCAATACCTCTGCGTTTAAAAAAAAAAAAAATTATAATAGCTAATCAATCACAAAATTTAGTTCAATTTTCATATTATTGTACTTTTTTGGATGTGTACAGGAAATATATTTATATATATTAGTGCTTTAACTTACAAGATGCCTTCAGCCCAAGATCCATTCTATGTTGTCAAAGAAGAAATTCAAGAATCTGTAAGTTTGTTGACTAAGTGCTTAATAATTGTTTTTGTAGTTCTTTAATTTAGGCATATTTTAAATGTTTTAGGAAATATTTGCATTTTAACCTTAGAATTCAGGGGTATAACTAGTTAAATCTTGTAGTTTTACAAGTAACAAATTAAACTCTACAGTTTCAAAAGTAACAAATTAAACCTTCCACCTATGTTAAACCCCAAACACAATGCCGTTTCGCTTTAATGGGTTGGGGTTTAATTTTTTACTATCTGAAATGTCCGAGTTTGATTCGTTACTTTTGAAACTATATGGCTTAATTTGTTATACCCCCTAAGCTTTAGGGTTTAAATTGTTAATTCTTCCATATTTTATGGGTTGTTACTATGTATTTGGTGTTTACATCAAGTGTTAACTAGATTGTCAGCTCTATCACTCATCTTTTTTATTCCCTCACTTCCCTGGCTCTGTATTATTGGAATGGGCTTAATTCCACCTATATCTGTCATGATTATAATTTGAATAAACAAAACAGACAGGATGTAGCAGAAACTGGGGTATAAATGTTGTAGTCTGTGAATGTTGATACTGCTTCATTCATTGGTTTGTTTGGTCAGTCTTGTGACTGATTTCTGCAAATCTAGGAAGCATGGTAACTTCAAACTGGTAGCCATGCCATATCCATATCGGATGCATATCTGGTACGGATACTCTTGGATACCTTGGGATACTTAAACTTCCTTTCTCTCTAGTTTTTAGTATTTAGACATTTTATGCGCATTTGTTGTTTATCTCGTAAACTATAATAAATTAGCATAGTGTGTACTTATCCAAAAAAAAACTGTAAATTTGCATATTATGTACTTAGAAAATATTTGTTTATATAATAATTAATTAATTATTAATGCCGTATCATATTCTAAATTTTTAAGAATTGATGTATCCCCATGTCCGTATTGTATCATATATGTCTCTCATGTCCTTATTGGTGCTTTCTATCCTAGCTTCTAATATTAACATATAAATAGCTATTGAACTTTTCACTTTTGGGTCAAGATACTGTGACCCATAGGGATGGTCATACACCGCCATATATAACTGTGGTAGATGTATGGTTCCCACCCCCCCGCCCCCCCCTTTTTCCTCTCTGCCTTTATTAACCAAGAGCAGTTTAGTTGGATTATGTTTTATCGATTTGCTTGGAATAACTGAAATTGTTGTCCACTTGGGGTCATTCTTAATTTATAATAAACACTTGTTCTTTTGCATGTATATTATCAATATTCGTATCTTTGTCTGTCTCTTTAAAATCTACACACGCATTCACACAAAGACACTTATTCTCATGCTGATATCGTTTACAAACCCACCAGGTATCAGTAATTGGTGTTTGAATTTGTTTGGTGGCATTATGTCTAAGAGAAGTACGTATTAATTGTCTTACGGTTGATTACCTTCCTGGTTAGATTGATAAGTTGCAATCTACTTTTCACCAATGGGAGCATATTCCTTCCAATACTGGAGAGCGAGTAAATCTTATAAAGGAGCTGCTTGCTGGTTGTGAGAGCATTGAGTGGCAGGTACATCCAATATTATTATGTATTCAAATTGATTATTTTTTCCTGTTGTAGTGATTTGAGATCCATCTTGGGTTTCCATTGTGTTATTGAATATTAAAGGGTCAGCGAGAAGTTGATGAGGGTGTGAATAAATCTTCTAATCCAATTTACTCTTATCTTACCTTTACTTGTGCGACTTGACAATCAAATTTCCTTATTCTATACTAACTTGATAGCAATAAAGATTTTTATGACTTTTGGCCTTTGTTACACTATTTACCTCTGTCTGCAATTGCTGAAGTCCTGCTTTCTTGATAGGAAGGTGGATGAATTGGACAAAACAATTGCTGTAGCAGCTAGAGATCCTGCTTGGTATGGCATTGATGAAGTGGAGATTGAAAAACGAAGGAGATGGACCGGCACTGCTCGCACTCAGGTATTTTCTTGTGCAACTGTATTGTATTAACAAGCTTCAGCTACAGCAAGTAAAGTAGTGAACCTTGTCATTTGCAACGATGGCTTAACAAAGTTTGAATTGTACTTACCATGATTAGCCAAAGAGTGTTCAAGTTATGTTGTGTATTACACAGAACGTTGCATCATGAGCTGTTTGCTTCTTTTTGTATCTGTATCACACACTAAGCCCAAAAATCATTTCAAAGTTGTTATTGTGTGCATTTGTCCACTCAAAACTAATGGTGTTTATATAAAAATTTAACCTGTAGTATAGTTTTGATTCTGTCACATACAGCGTATTACATGGTGCACCCATGGCCTGTATGTGCTGTGCGGATCTCCTAAATGATTGCGATACTTCATTAGGTGAGGTCTGTAAAGAAAGCGGTGGAAGCTGGAAAGGAGTTGAATGGTACTAGCAGTACTAGTGTGAATGGGATGCATAGAGAACTAATGAGGCTGCCAAATTCTCATCAGACAGACAGATCCAACCAGTATGCTGGCGAGGATGACGATGACTTTATAGCATCAGAATCAGATAGACAGTTGCTTCTTATAAAGTAATGTTGTCATTTCCTACTCCCTTCTGTGCGCACATGAGCTGAATCATACATATTTTATATTTAGTTAATATGTGCATGCGCCATCTTAAAAAAACTGGGTCCTTTCTAAAAAAAAAGTTTGGATCTTTTATGTTCTAACAGTCACTTTCCTCACTAGGTTTTTTTTTAAATTTAAATTTTAAATTTTTTATTATTTATTATTTATTATTTTTATATTTACTTTATAAATAAAAAACAAAAAAAAAAAACTAGCAAGGAAAGTGAGTTTATTTAACTCAAGGAAATGAAAAAAAGGTAAAGAAAGACCTAAAATAACTTATTAGTAGTAAAAAAGGACGTGTTAAGTATGGAGGTAACAAAGATTATGACTTCAAATAAAATAGAATGATGAAACAAAACATATGTGGCCGATCCTGATTAATTTTTTGAGGATCTACAACAAACTCCCAAATTTTTAGATTAAGTCTTGGTTGTTTTAGTATTAAGAACAAAATCAATGTTATTTTTTTTTGTTGTAGTTTCTGATATTTTAATTATGTAAGTGATCGTTCATATGTACTTTTAATCACGTGTAATTAAAATACATTTAGATGATCATCTAATCTAATGGATTGGAATAGATTCCTTTCAAACCACTTTGGAGGAAAAGTTTATTTAAAAAAAAAAGATTACCCTTTTTTTTTTATTTAATGTACACTGGTTATATCATTTGTAAATCCCAATTTTTAAAATATAGATCATGCCAATAAGCTCTAGCGAAAAAATGGCACCTCCCCTTAGTAAGATCAAGGCAAAAGGTACTTATATTACATAAATATTTTTTTAAAATGTGGTGAGGGTGAGGTTGTGGGTTTAAGATCCACAAGGTGTGTAATTACTAATAAGAAATATACCAATCATAAAAATTTTTATTTTCCAAGTTTTCTTGAGTTAGTAAAGTAAATCTTATTGATAGAAATAAGAATTCAATTTGTAGTTTTCACTTTCACATCGCTTCTATTAGATTCCTATATCTGCTGGATGTCCCCAAGTTATTACAAAGATTAACCATTGTATGTAAAAATGGGTGATGCTCCATCAATTTTGTTGATGTGCTGACTTATGATAGTTTATGACTTGCCCACCTCAAAATAAGAAAATGAAAAAAGAAAAAAAGCTGCTCTGACTAGACAGAACAGGAGGTGACCTGTTATTTTAGTAGCATCAGGATCAGGTTGCATCATTTTTAGGAACAAGCAGTTTAGTCCATAAGATCTTTCATTTTTGATTTGTTATGGTTGTCATTTTGTGCTTGTAGGCAACAGGATGAGGAGTTAGATGAGCTTGGTGCAAGTCTGGTAAGAATTGGAGATGTTGGGCTTACCATACACGATGAGCTCCTTGGGCAGGTAAAGACTTTAAAGCTTGCATTTCCTTTTGATGCCTCTACCACAAATCCACCAACTAAAAGTTATGCACAACTTATGGTGCATGTTTTTTCTATAAGCATTTTGATGCACGAGTAACACTCTTGCACCTAATACTTTTAAGTTTTAACTTATCTTGATGAACTCTAAAAATGATCATTTTTGCTGATTTGTTATACTAAAATGTGAAATCTTTTGGTGCTTCAGGAGAAGATTCTAGATGATTTGGGCATGGAAATGGATAGTACATCAAATCGTCTTGATTTTGTTCAGGTGAACCTTTATCGCTTTACCTGTAGGTTTGAATCTAAGATTATATTTTCCAACTCTGCAAAAAATGGACCACCCTACCAATAATCCAAAATTCAGAAGTTGGGCTACTCTTTAGTCCTCTAATAATAAGTTGGCTGTAGCTTCACAATTCTAGCTAATTAAAAGAAGGACAAAGTTAGCTACAAAATTGGTTGTAGCCTTAGTCTACAACCTTACTTAATATCTTTTTATTAAAGGTGAATTTTGACAAATCCACCATTAGATTACATATTCTTCTTATATACTCCATGCATACAAAATTTCTAGAAAATTAAAGATCAATAATTATGCCATCAATAAGTTGTTTAAATTGCAATTTTTGTAGTTTATAATTATGCATAAAATATAAGTTTATAGATCATATAGCAAATAATATACAATTGACACAAAATTTGGCATGTGTATTAAAAGTGTAAAAAATATACAATTCAATGATTAGATTTTCAAAATACGTAATAATGCTTATTTTATTGAGAAATATTGTTTTGTAACTAGACTTTGTCCTTAAAAGAATTGGTTGTACTATTGATATCATAAGAGGTCAAATGGATCTTTTTTAATTCTCCTTGCAGAAAAAGGTGGCTATGGTCATGAAGAAGGCTGGTATCAAGGGACAGATAATGATGATATTGTTTTTGGTGGTTCTTTTCATTGTCCTGTTTGTATTGGTCTTCTTGACCTAATCATGAGAGTGAAGTCAGTTTGCCGTGTATGTACATAAGAGGGTTGCTGATCTTTAGGAAGAACTATGGGACTTGGGGAATACAGAGAATTTTAATGGTAATCTATACTTGTGCTACATAAAAGCCAACCTGGAACATCAGAACCGAGGAAGAATCTGTGTTTTTAATTTTTTAATTATTATTTTTAGTGGATTGAAATTCGATATTGAACAGATTGAGTTAAAAATATACTGTAAATTAGACCCGCATATTGTTTTTGTTTGTTTATTCCTCCATGTGAGGGTGATGTTTGTTCTGACTTCTGATTGTCTATTGCTAGATAGAAGGTTTATACTTGGGATTTCAGTTCCATTTTAGTCCATGAGCACTTTTATTATGCCCTTGGAGGGCTAACCTGTCATTTAGGCTGCGTTTGTTTTATTGGGAAACTAAAATTTGAAAACATTTTTACACCGGGTGTGTGTTTGGCACCACTTGAAAATGCAGTCAAACTGAAAATAGAATTCAGTTTGACCGTAAAATAAGGCCCTGTTTGGTTTACATCTCACCTATATCTCATAATTCATATCTCAATTCTCATAACTCCCATATCATAACCATTCTCATGACTCATATTTCCTCATTTTTTCTTAACTCAATTCCAAGATCTGTTTGGCACTTGATATCTCATTAGTTTTTAGTTTGTAAAAAGCAAAATATAACTTAGTTGGTGTGGCCCTTGGTACAGTTCTCGTCCTCTCTAGTATTCCAAATAATTTTGTCTTTGGTTCTTTTCATTTGGGTTTTTATAGGAATTTATATTAGATCAATACCCATATGCACAATCATCACGTTGGTCTATGATTTCCTTTGAATTTGAAGTTGTTCCCTTTGCCTTGCAAATGAGAAGTACTAAAGTCAAAGGTGATCAAGTGCAAAGAGGGCTCCAATTTTGACGGACCAAGAAAACATGGAGGTGTAACCATAAAATAAAAAAACAAAAAAATTGGAGGCAGAAGCTGGAGGTGTCAACATTGATCAAGTGCAACCATGAAAAAAAAAAAAAAAAAACTGAAGGTATTCAATGTTGACAGACCCAAAGATGAAGGACCAAGAGGGGAGAGAGATGGCAACAAAGAGAGATGTAAACATAAAACCCAAACAACTTCACATCAAGAACCCAACAACAAAGAGGTCTGAATCAAAAAATAAAAGGAAGAAAGGTTTAACTGATAATCACCTGAGACAGAGGCAGATCCGGTGAAGATCAAGAGGAATGAGATTGTGTTTTTGCTTCTCCTGTTAAGCTGTTTAGTAAATGAGAAGTAAAGAGGAGCAAATAGTCGTTGGGGCAATAAATGCCGTCTGACTTGAGTGAGACAATTCATCACATATAGGGTCCGTTTGGATAGAGCTTATTGCTGAAAACTGAAAACTGAAAACACTGTAGCAAAATAATTTTTAAATGTGTGAATAGTGTTGTGGGACCTATTTTTAATATTTTTTTCTGAATAAAGTGCTTGTGGGTTCCATGAACAGTGCGTAAACAGTGCGTGAACAGTGAAATTGGTCTCTCGCACAGTGAAATACCGTGCATGAACAGTACCGGTTACTGTTCATGCACGTTGAAAAAAAAAAAAAAAAAAAAACGCAGAATCGCTGGACGTGGCCACAAAACGCTGTATCCAAACTCAGCCATAGGTTCCATTTAGTGTGTGTTATTACGGTATTGCCAATTAGCTTAATTTCCTGAAGTCCGAAAACTTGTTTCATAACTCATAACTTATTCTCAATTTTTTAAGTAATGGGTAATGAGAATTGAAAACAAAAATTAAGCCAAACAAGAGAATCACTGGTGGGGCCTACAAAATTTGAGTGATGAGTGATGAAAACTGAGAATTAAGTGATAAAAATTGATAAACCAAACATGGCATAAGCCTCTCAAGCCGTAAATTCATTTTCGTTTCTATTTTACCTTCAAATGGATTTCAGGACTCAGAGAGAGAGAGAGAGAGAGAGAAGAGAGAGCACAGGTGGCCGCCCAGCTCAGATCGTGCCGCTCCCACCACCCAGATCATGCCATCCCAACGCCCATATCACTCTCTGGCCAAGCTTTTTTTTTTTTTTTTTTCTTTTCTCTCTCTTCTTCCTCAACTCTTCTTCTCTCTCTTGCTCAACGTCGCCGATCTGGCCATCACCGACCACCAGCCCACTCCTCACAAACATCACACACTTAACGATCTCAGCCCAGCACTCCCTCATCATTGATCCAAAAACACCCAAGACCCACCTTTTCGATCGCCAGCCATGCACCAATGAGTACAGGTTGAGCTCCGATATTGACAACCGATTGTAGGTCGTGCTCCACCAAGCTCTCCAACGCATCTCTCCGCCATTTTCCTCTCAACCTACAGTGAGTTTCTCCCTTATCTTCTCACTCCACCTCACCGCCGACCAATCAAACACCTCCTCCACCTTTGCATGAACCCGATCCACCATTGCCATAGCTCGATCTAGAACGGTCTCACCATCCCTCTCTTTGATCGGTCTCACCCTCCCTCTATTCTCCACAGTGGTCTTTATCTTCTCATCTCACTTTTTCTCTCTAACCCGACCCAAACCTTCCACATATTTCTGTGTTTGATATTCTTTTTCTTTGATTTCAGATTTTGTTGTTATTGTGGTGGTGTGAGTGGTGGTATTTTGGTGGTAACGGAGCAATGGGGGCGGTTTTTTTTTCCTCTTCTCGATCTGGATTTTGGGTGGTTGGTGGTGGGTTGTGCTTTTCCTTGGTGGTGGCGGTGGCTGGACCAAGTGGTGGCTGGGGGTTGACTTGTGTTTCCCTTTTCTGAAAATGGGTTTTTTACATGTAAGATCAAACACAAGACATAATTTTCTGGCATAATTTTCACAACACAGTCAAACAACATAACATGTTTTCCTTTTACGTAAAATATTTTCCCCTGAATCTATTTTACACTTGGAAATGAATTTACATAGAACCAAACGCAGCCTTAGAGAATATATTGTCGCATTGTATCACATTATACTAGCCTCGTCACACACCGCACTCTGTGCATGCGATGAAGCTTTTTATTTATTTTGGGTTTAGTGTTATAGTTTTCTATTCAATCATTAAAAAAAAAAAAAAACTCAAATCAACATGTACTTAAATATAAACACAATCACATTGGTGATAGTGATTCATCTTCTACATTTGACTTTAGAACCATCAATGTAAAAAAGAAATGTATACTTTCAAACCAAATCAAGTAATATAATGAAATATAACATATAAAAAAAAAAACAGAAAACAAAATGAAAAGATATTATTGACAACGTACCCCAATAACAACGTAAAATAGAGCACATTGGACTCCAATGACAACGCAATCTCACTCACAATATGTTCATAGATATTAATTTTAAAAAAGGAAGGAAAAGAAACTCATAATTGTTAACTCAATAAACTAAATACGAAAACCACTATTGTAAACCCAGTTAAATAAATAGCACAAAGACAAAAAAAATCAAAGACATAATTTGATTTCTTTTGTGGTTTTAAACTACTATCAAAATAAACTATTTTTTCTTTCCATCCTTCAATCAGTATTAAACTAATAATAATTTAATAAACCATGATCTTTGGTTTGGTTCCACAGTGTCTGAACAATTCAACTAGAGAGGTCAGGATTGGGAACGAATGGAGAGACAATATAAAAGCATGTGCAGAGAAACTTAAAAAGAGATGTGTGCGTTTTTTTTTTTTTGTTAATAAGATGTGTGTGGTATTTTTAAATAAAGATAGTGTGTGCTATTTTTAGGAAAATGATGTAAAAAATGTGTGAGATATGGATTTTTTTTTAAAATTGTGTGAGAATATCTAAATTAGATATAGTATCTCCTAAAAAAATGGATAAGCAGTAAAAATTTGATTGAAGACAATATGTGGGTTTTTAAAAAAAAATGTGATTGACCGCTTGAGTTTAATTTAGGAGAGAATCCTCTACTTAAAAATTGTAAAAAATAAAATAAAATCTAATTAAATTGTTGACAGAATAAATTTCAAGTATAAATTGAATTTGAAAACTAATGGAAAAGTAGTCATATTTTGTAGGCAATGTTATTTATAAGAATTAGAAATGTATTTTTACTAGGTTGTCTTTCAATTTTATCTCTATTTAAACCTAGGAATGTAGAAATATTTTTAAATCAAAGAAATGTCTATCCCAAATAGGAAAAACCCCTTAAATGGTAGTGTATAGATAGAAGATAATCCAATAATCCATCCCAAATAGAGAAAACCCCTTAAATGTTAGTGTATAAATAGATAATAATCCTATAATTATTTTTTATATTCGATAGTTACAACAATTGGAGGATTGAACCTTAGTTCTCCTCATAAAGAAGAGCAAGCAATATCACCGAGCTACAAGGCCCGATAATCCTATAAATATAATTGGAACATTTTTTTTTTCATTAACAGTCAATTGACTTCACGCTAATTATGATTATGAAGGCCATAGAACTTCTACTAAATTATGATAAGTTGTTACATTTACTTCACCCGCCTCTTCGATCTCTTCACCTACCGTTAAGATAACAAAAAAGTATTAATATCTAATGCGCCAAGTTCCAACTTTGCTGAAGAGAGCCATGGAAGATGGAGTTGAGGTAGAAATTGCAGAGGTTGGTCTTGTAAAAAAAAAAAAGTTGACTTCATTTGTAATGTCATGGTTTACAGTGTTGAATTATACATCTTGTGTTGGATGAGATGAGGAGCATAAGTGCTGTAGATGATTTGGGCATGATATGAGGTACATATTGTTATGTTGTACATGAGATGAGATACTTCAAAACTTTGGGGTCTGCAGAAAAAACAAGAGAATGACATTGTAAAAAGTAGAAACTGAAGCAAGTTTCGGTGTCATATGTAAACCACAGAAACCATGACTCGGTAATTTTAAGTCCCATGGGAATTATGTTGGGAAGGGTAAATGCCAAACCAGAAAATCCTACTAAATTGAGGTGAGTTTTCTTTCTTCGTAAGAAGTTATCTCCTATCTCGTGAATTTGGAATATCCATTATCACTCATACAATATGTAAGTCTTATATGTTAAAAAGAGATGATATATATGTCGAATGTATGAGATAATTATTGTTTTCTCTCTCTTACCGCTTGTGTGTGTGTGTGTTTTTATATATATTTTGATGGTCATAAATTTTTTGTGGTCTTGGTTGCTTCTCTAATCAGCCTAGAGTTCATTCTCATGGGTCATATTATTGTGATTTACTGATTTACACCTAAATTTTAATGTTTTATTATTTTATTTTATATTTATTTTTGATTATAGTGGTTTGCTATTGTTTATTCGCTATGTGTGTGTGTGTGTGTGTATATATATATATATATATAAAGAGAGAGAGAGAGAGAGAGAGAGAGAGAGAGAGAGAGAGAGAGAGAATTTTTTGCTATTTATATTTGATTATATTGGTTTGAGTAATTAAATTGAGTTATTCTTTTTAATTAGTCACATTTATATTTGATATAATAGCATGGGTAATTACTAAATTGAGGTGTTAAATTAAAAACAAATCCACTTTAATTGTTTGGTTTTTTTTTTTCTTTTGAGAAAAAATTGTTTGGTTTTGTTTGATTGCATACATTACATTGTTTATTTATTTTTAATGGATACATAACTAGTTTATAAATTTAATATTCATATTTCAAAGTACGAGTATGAGTAATTTAAGGAGAAATTATCCATAACTTAATTCATAATTTAAGAGAAAAAGTGTTCAAAATTCATAGGTTACCGCTCAAATTCTCAAATATTGAAACTATAGATGTCAAACCCCTTAGAAAGTTCAAAGATGGGAACCTAAAGAAGTAGACATATCTTCCCTTAGAACATTAATTCCTAGATAAATCACTAATCATGACTTTTCTAATCAAGAGGATTGGCTTTGTATGATAAATCACTTTGTGTAGGCATGATATAGATCCATATTTTCACATTACCAGGGCAGGCCAGGGTGATATTTTCCTTGGCCTAGCCTAGGGCATGATTTCATTGTTCTAATTTTTCAACTGTTTTTACCATTTTGTTATGCACAATCATCTTTTTTTGCATTACAGCCTCTCAGCTAATCAATTTTGGAATGAAATATGTTGTTATTATATTATAAGCTCCAAGTAATATATGATAGCTATTATCCCTATGCAACTCATTTGAGCGGAGATCATATTCTAAGGGACCAGAGGAAGTCACGAGGTGTTGCTTAAAGAAAGGTACTATACGTTTACATAGCTAGTGGGGATGCACTTACTCATTGTGAACAATGAGAGCATAAGATAAGGATGTAGGCTAATAATTGATGGATGATGTAAAGGGCATAAGATATAAATTAGAAGAAACAATCACGGGCAAGTAGAAAATCTCTAATGGAAAATTAAAAGAGTTTCAACTTTTAGCATTTCAATATGAGGCATATTGAGGCTTCAGAAATATCTCCAATGGCCTATAATGGAAATTTTGTTGCTCTCTTTCTTTGTTCCATACTTCCATTTGCACTCTTTGATTTCACATGATTAAATATTTTTTCAAGATACCTACAAGTCATTCTTTGATGTAACAAGTGACAATTGATACATTTTTTATAATTCAACTATTACAATGAGTGCGAGATGGGGGATTTGGATTCTGGTTCACCTCATAAAAGAAATAACCTTTTTCATAATTCAACTATTACAATGAATGCAAGATTGAGGAATTGAATTCTCGTTTTTCTCATAGAACATAAAGGAAATAAAGCGATACCATTAAGGTACAAACTTCTTAGCAAGAGTCCAGATAAAATCAAATAATTTATCACAAGTCATATAGTTGAACTTGATGTTTTGGATTAAGTGGTTGTATTTTCTAGCAGGACAACAGAAATGAGCTGAGCTTTCAACTGTCAAAGTCCCACCAATTGTACACCTTCCCTAGATGAAAAGATTCGAATCCATAAAAAATGAGTAGAAATTTTAGCATTTTCTGCACTTTCTGTTTACTGACATTAGCCCAACTTTTTATGGTGGTCGGCCCAGACAGACAGAAAAGAAGTGATTCCTAGGCTGATGATTCTAAGCGCTAATTGGTGGGTGTAGTCTTTGTCAAACCAGTATTTGATTACAAATTTGTAGTTGATATCAAACTGTTGATATATGCCCACAATAGCATTAGCATGTGAACCATGATGCTGCTCTGTATATATTTGTTCGTGTCATCCCACTGGTGTAATATGGTTGGGATGCAATCATATATGTTATTTCTTCATGAACAACTGAAAAAGTGAGAATTAGATTATCAAAAAAGAGAAAGTGAGAATTAAGCTTATGCCCAAGTGGAAGGTCATACACTTTGACAATGTCCTAGCACACACCCAAGTTTCTTGCTTTGGCCTCGCTAGTGGGTATGATGAGATTCCCTTTTCTTTTATCAATCATTGAATTTGCTACAAGATATTAACACATTATCTCACATATTAATATTTGTGATATAACTTTTGTTTGTTTAACTTGGATCTAATACGATTTCCCGAAGGAAATGACAGATATAAAACGAATTATATAGATATAAGTGGTAAGAACATGGCAGAATATGAATAAGTATTGTGAGGGTGAAAAGGTCAGGATATGTTATTGGGCCTTAGGCCTTGGGCCTAATCCGAGGAGATTAATTTGTCTGAGGAAGATTTAAGAGTAGTAACGATACTGTATTTAAAGGTCCGTAAGCAAACTGTTGCGAAGGAGGTTGGTGGAAGTAGTTCGAGAAGGGGCATTTCCTCGGCTATATGAAGTAAAGACTATACTATAAGCTGTGACGTTTATAAGGACATTCTAGGAGGTCTGGTGGATAAATATGTATTCCATAAGGACATAGAGAGAAAGAGTGAATGAGAAATATCTTAGAGAAAGCTGCTACCACTGCATTAAAGACTCTGCACCCACCTCTTTGGCCGCATTAATAGAGAAATGACCTCTGAACAGTAGAAATCAGCCTTACACTATTGTTTGAAGACTTCAAGAGGGTGGTGGATGGGACAAGTATCTAGATTGGTGATTTGAGCCATACGTGGAAGATGGAGAGAAGAAGGAGGATGATATAAAAGGAAGAGAAAGGCATTCAAGCAGGAGGATCGGAGAAAAAAGAGAAAAAATATTGTACACACCACCTTCAATTGTAATCTATTTTTAAAACAAGGAAAGACAATACAAGTCATCCTCGGCTTACATTCGAAGAGAGTTTTTATTACATAATCAGTTCGTCGCACATAAATTGGGGATCTAGCCTATCATTTTTGTTATCCAACATCCATAGAACCTAGGTTTCAAGCCCATACTCTACAAATTTCATTGTATAGGGCTTTTTGGGCCTACACCCTTCATGTTGTTGGGTTCGGGTTCGAATTGTGACCTTACAATTTGCGCCGTTTGTGGGAAACCTTGTGTTTTAGGAATTGGAACATTATAGCAGGCTTAGGTCCAAATCATGTAGAGTCTTTGGGGTCCTAGCATGAGGATCACTCCTGGCACCTTGAGCAGGGAGGAGATCGAGAGGGTAGCATGCATACAGAGCACACTGAGGGGAGTCGTTCACGAGATGGAAGCAAAATCCCTCACGAGGAACATGCAGAAGGAAATTGACCATTTGAAGAAGAAGTTGCGCCGCGAGAGGCGAAGGCGAACGCCCTCTTTTTCTCACCCTTCTTCTGAAGATAGCCAGGGCAGTGGCTACAGGTCTAGGTCAAGAACTCCTCTTGATCATCTTCACGGTCATCAGAGCAGGGAATCTTCCTCTAGAGGCTTAGGAAATTATGCTATGAGTAGGGCGTTACACCAAATTTCTAAGTCACCTTTCACACGTAGGGTGGAGAAGGGGAAGCTTCCACGGCAGTTCACTCAACCCACGTTCACCATTTATAATGGTCGAACAGACCCTGTAGAACACATGAGTCATTTCAATCAAAGGATGACGGTACACTCTAAGAATGAAACTTTGATGTGCAAAGGCTTTCCTTCTAGCTTGGGACCTGTTGCGATGAAATGGTTTAATGGGTTGAAGACAGGTTCTATTGATTCCTTCATGGAACTCACTAGGGCATTTGGGTCCTGCTTCATCACCTGCAGTAGAGTTCCTCGGCCTTTGGATTCATTATTGTCCATGGCCATAAGAGAAGGAGAAACCCTGAGAACATACTCTAACAGGTACTGGGAAATGTTCAATGAGATTGATGGTGATTTTGATGATGTAGCGATATGGACTTTAAAGGTTGGCCTCCCTACTGAGCACGACTTGCGGAAATCTCTGACCAAAAAGCCTATAAGGAGTGTATGTCGGTTCATGGATCGAATTGATGAGTACAAACAGGTTGAGGAAGATCAACAACAGGGTAAGGGAAAAACGAAGGGTATCCCTCAAGAGAGGAGGGATTTCAGGTCGAACAGATACAACAATAATAGGCCTCGAAGAGATTTTGCTAGGCAATCTGGTCCTATTGTCCCATAGGTGGTTAACATGTATTCCGAGAACCAGTGCATCAAGTGTTGGAGAAAATCCGAAATGAACCATACTTCAAATGACCCAATAAGATGGTTGGTGATCCTCTGAGGCGTAATCAGAATCTTTATTGCCACTATCATTAGGACAGAGGTCATACCACTGAAGATTGCAGGACTCTGTGGAATCATTTAGAGTAGTTGGTTAAGGAGGGGAGGTTGAAGCAATTTTTGTATCATCCCAGTGGGCAAGGAGGCAATTCAGGTTCGGTGAGCCAAGGGAACAATTTATCAAGGCCTCCTCTAGGAACAATCAATGTTATTTTTGCTGCTCCTGGTAGGACTGGTTCTCGTCCTACCAGGGTGATGTCTGTGTCACAAACTCTTGCCAAGGAGTCTAACTCTAAGCCAAAGAGGATTAAGGGGAATACTCCACCTATTTTAGGTTTCTCGGAAGAATACAAGATTGTGACTGTCCAACCGCATGATGATGCTTTGGTTGTTACGTTGAGGATAGGGGGCTACGACGTGAGAAGGGTAATGGCTGACCAAGGTAGTGGTGCAGATATTATGTACCCTGACTTGTTCAGGGGCTCAACTTAAAGCTCAAGGATCTTACGGCTTACGATTCGCCACTGATAAGCTTTGAAGGGAAAGCTGTCATACCAAAAGGGCAAATTCAATTACTTGTGCAATCAGGTCCATAGGTTGTAGATGTAGATTTCATTGTGGTAGACGCTTATTCTCCTTATACGGCTATTGTAGCAAGGCCTTGGCTGCATGCTATAGGTGTCATTTCCTCAACTCTACACGTCAAGGTGAAGTTCCCGTCTAGGGGACTGATCAAGGAAATTATTGGGAGCCAGTCTGTGGCTAGACAGTGTATAGCAGCTGCAGTTCTGCATCAGCTTGGGCCAGAGTCCTCGGCCTCGGCTACGGAGGGCTCATAGCAATTAATGTCTCTGACTGCGCCCAATGCGGCAGTAGTAGAGGAAGCTGCGTGTAAGGGATTAGAGAAAGTTCCTATAGATGATGATCTTGAAAAATTCTTTCAGGTGAGAGTCCAGTTGCCACTTCAGGAGAAATTGGAGCTAGTTACGTTTTTCAGAAAAAATGTAGATGTATTTGCTTGGGATGCTTATGAGGCACCAAGGGTTGATCCGAGTTTTATTTGTCATTACTTGAACATCAATCCGGCTATCGTTCCGAGGAGGCAACCACCTCGGCGTTCCTCTAAGGAGCATTCCAAGGCTGTTAAGGAAGAAGTGCTTAAGCTCAAAAAGGCTGGTGCTATTAAAGAAGTATTCTATCCAGAATGGTTGGCTTATACAGTGGTAGTAAAGAAAAAGAACGGGAAGTGGAGAGTGTGTGTAAACTTCACAGATTTGAACAAAGCTTGTCCTAAATATTTATTTCCAATGCCTCGTATAGATCAGTTGGTGGATGCGACAATGGGCATCCTCAGATGAGTTTCTTGGATGCTTTCCAAGGTTACCACCAATTATCTTTGGCTTTAGATGATCAGGAGAAGACAGCCTTTGTTATTCCTACAGGGAATTATCATTATAAGGTAATGCCTTTTGGTTTGAAAAACGCAGGGACTACCTATCAAAGGATGATGACTAGGATGTTTGAACCACAGTTGGGGAGGACTATTGAAGTGTATGTGGATGACATAGTGGTGAAAAGTAAAACAGTTTCCATGCATGTGGAAGATTTGAATGATATTTTCAGACACTAAGGAAGTATCAATTACGTCTTAATACTTCCAAGTGCTCTTTTGGTGTAGGATCTGGAAAGTTTCTGGGTTATATGGTAACTCATTGGGGAATTGAGGTCAATCTTGCACAGGTCAAAGCAATCAATAACTTACAGCCACCTTGGAATCCTAAGGAGGTTCAAAGGTTAACTGGGATGATTGCTACTCTCAACCGGTTCAGCTCTTGGTCTGCAAACAGGTGCAGGCTTTTCTTCTAGTTACTGAATAAGTGGAAAGGATTTGAATGGATCGAGGAATGTGCTTTAGCTTTTCAACAGCTCAAGGATTATCTTTCGCGACCACCCATTATGTCTCGGCCAGAAGTTGATGAAGTACTGTTTGCATATATTGTCGTGGCTAATCATGCTGTCAGTTTGGTTTTGATTTGGGTTGATAATAATGTGCAGAGGCCAATTTATTACGTGAGAAAATTCTTACATGAGGTCGAGGTGCATTATCTACCTTTGGAAAAAGTTGTCCTAGTGGTAGTGCATGCTACACGTAAGCTTCCCCATTATTTCCAATCTCATACAGTTGTTTTAACTCAACTTCCTCTTAAGTCAGTACTTCGAAGCGTTGATTACACGAGGAGGATTGCTAAATGGGGTACCATCCTGGGGGCTTTTGATATCAAGTATATGCCTCGCACTTCCATAAAGGGCCAGGTCCTTGCTGATTTGGTGGCGGAATTTGTAGAGCCCTCATTAGAAGAGAATGTTAAAGGCTTGGCCATTAATGAAAAATCAGTTGGCATGATCTCATGTAAAGAACCTTTGGTGTGGAGAGTGTATGTTGATGGAGCAGCAAACCAAAGAGGATCTGGCGTGGGGTTAGTTCTGGTGTCTCCTAAGGAGTTTACTTTTGAGAAATCCTTGAGACTGGGGTTCTCGACTACCAGCAATGAAGCAGAATATGAAGCGCTACTGGTAGGGATGGATATGGTTCAAAAAATGGGCGGAAAAACAGTGCAAATGTTCTCAGATTCACAACCGGTGGTGGGCTACGTAGAAGGGAAGTTAGAGGCTAGAGATCCAAGGATGCAAGAATACTTGGCTCGGGTCAAGTATTTACAATCAAAGTTTGAATCTTTTACTTTGGTGCATGTCTCTCGGAGTATGAATACCCATGCTGATTCCCTGGCTACCCTTGCAACGTCCTCAGCACAAAGCCTACCTCAGGTCATCCTTGTTGAAGACTTGTGTAAGCCCTCTAGAATGCATTATGACATCATTCGGGTTCATCAGATATGGGTGGGACCTAGCTGGATGGATCCTATAGTATCCTTCCTTAAAAATGATGTTTTGCTCGAGGAGAAATCTGAAGCAAATAAAGTACGCAGAAAAGCACCTCGATTTTGGCTATCTGAGGATCAAAAGTTGTACAAACACTCATTTTCAGGACCATATTTGCTGTGTATATATCTTGAAGCAACAAAATTACTTTTGGAGGAGTTGCATGAAGAGATTTGTGGAAGTCACACAGGAGGAAGGTCTTTAGCTCATAGAGCTCTTACCTAGGGATATTGGTGGCCCAATATGCAGAGAGAAGCCAAAGATTATGAAAAGAAGTGTGACCAATGCCAGAGATTTGCTCCCAACATTCATCAACTAGGAGGTGTCCTTAATCCTCTGTCTAGTGCTTGGCCTTCTGCTCAATGGGGCCTGGACATTGTTGGACCTTTTCCAAAGTTAGCAGGGAATAGAAGATGGTTGCTCATTGGAACATATTATTTCACTAAATGGGTTGAGGCTGAGCCATTGTCAAACATTAGAGATGTGGATGCAAAGAAGTTTTTTTAGAAAAACATTGTCACTAGGTTCGGTATCCCTTATACTCTTATATCCAATAACAGCCTGCAATTCGATAGTAAGACCTTCAGAAGGTACTGTTGTGATTTAGGCATCACTAATAGATATTCCACTCCGGCTTATCCGCAAGAAAATGGGCAAGCCGAGGCAGTCAATAAAGTTATAGTCAGTGGACTCAAGAAAAGGCTGGCTAATGCCAAGGGAAGATGGGTGGAAGAATTGACATATGTTTTGTGGACATATCGAACTACACCTCGAAGATCCACTAGAGATACACTTTTCTCTATAACTTATGGGGCCGAGGCTGTAATCCCTTTAGAAACTGTGTCTCCGACACTAAGAACGAGCTCTTTCATTCCAAGTAATAACGACAACTTACTAGAGAAAAGCCTAGACTTAGTTGAGGAACGACGAGAGAATGTCATGGTTCAGCTAGCTTATTATCAGCATAAACTCAAATAGGGATATGATTCCCATGTGAAGTTAAGGCCACTTGCCCCTGGAGACTTGGTGTTAAGGAAGGTATTGGGTACTGCTAAAAACCCAACATGGGGAAAATTGGGACCTAACTGGGAAGGACCTTATCGAATTACTTTGGTAGCTGGTATAGGGGCGTATTATCTTGCAGACTTAGATGGAAAGGTTGTACCACGTCCCTGAAATGTAAATAACCTACGAATCTATTATTATTAATGAAAGGTGTTTATGCCATCTTATTCCTGTTGATATTGTGTTGCATTAATTATCAGTTCATTTTTCTAAGTATCAAACAGAAACTTGGTCATACCTGGCTCCTCGGACCACGTACCTTGTGGAAATTAATATTTTTATTAAGTGTTAAACATGACATTAGTTGCATCTGGTCCTCAGATCATCTACTTTGGGGAAATTAATACTTCAGTTCATTTTTCTAAGTATCAAATAGAAACTTGGTCATGCCTGACTCCTCGGACCACATACCTTGTGGAAATTGATATTTTTATTAAGTGTTAAACAAAACCTTAATTACGTATGGTCCTCGGATCATCTACTTTGGGGAAATTAACACTTCAATTCATTTTCTATGTATCAAACAGAAACTTAGTCATGTTTGACTCCTCGAACCACATACTTTGTGAAAATTGATATTTTTATTAAGTATTAAACAGAACCTTAGTTACGTCTGGTCTTTGGACCATCTACTTTGGGGAAATTAACATTTCAGTTCATTTTTCTAAGAATCAAGTAGAGTTGTTGCCATGTCTTAGTTCTCGGACCATATTCCTTGGTGAAAATGATGATTTACTTTTGTGCCTAAATTTCAGATAAGATCCAGCCTCAGACCATATTCCTCTTGTTTTGGGTTCAGGTACATTTTTATGTACTTAACTGTTTGCTGTTGCATATTAAATAGTACACTTTCAATATACAGGTTGGCCACTGATGGCTTAGGTCAATGAGATGAAATTATTTCCATGTCAAATTACTGATATTAACTAAGACATTATAGAGATCTACCCCATTTATTTGAATACTAAGTTATTCATACTATGTATATGAATTGTACTAAGATAAAGAGTTAAACATTCCTAGTGAGTGAAATTTGCAATGAAGCAAAGATCAAAATCTTGAACTTGTCATTATAAATGTACTTGATTACATTGGAAATAAAAAAAAACATAGGACAGGATAACAATAGTAAGTTTGTAATAAAGAAGAGCTATCTGGAGGTTAGGCCAAAAGTTGAGAGAGGGTCCTAGGTTGTTCATGTCTTGGTTTTCAATGGAGGGTCCTCTTTGGACTTTGTCTCAACTTCCTTTGTTTTATCCTCCGCCCCTTTTGGTCTAGTCTCTTTGGATTTAGGAGCCACTTCCTTGATGACTAGGGGAGCATTTGCAGATTTGGTCTCGGACAGGGTCATAATTTGCTTTCCTTTGTCTTTCGCCCTAAGTGGAGGATCACCCTGGTCAGCCTTCTTGTTTAGACTCGTCTTCTCATCCTAGACTGCAGCCTGGTCTGAGCCTGTAGGCGCTTTAGCGAGTGGAAGAGAGCCCTGGACAGTTAAAGGTTAAGTAGGAGGCACCGACTCGGAGGCAGTAAGAGGAGGAGGAATGGCTTCAATCACACGGATGTCTGGGGGGATCCACATGTTTTCAGCCTTTCTCCACTCTGAGGTAGCAGGGACCCCTGCAACATTAAAGGCTTTAGCCCACACCTGCTGGCAATACTCCCTACACACCTCAGCTAGTTCTTCGGCCAATCAGATTTGCGTTTCTTCAACTCCCTTATTGAAGGAAGCAAGCGATGCAGCATCCACAGTCTCCTCTATAGTATGAGCCTCAACGCTCCTCCTTAATTTTACCTCTTCCACCAGCTTGTCAGCATGCTTCTTCTTCTCCTCCTCCTTGGTTAGGCCAAGAGCTTTTTCAGTCTCGATCCGGATGTTGGCCTCAACTTTAGCATTGTTCCGAGCGTCCTCCACCCATTTCTCCGCTACAAAAACCTCCTAGACAACCTGCACAAGGATGTTGAACAAGGGCATTATGAAGAATAACCTAAGGGTGTGTATATGTTTAAGAAGGGTTAACAGAAAGTAAATTGCAAATATAAGGGAATCAAACAATACGTACCAAAGCTAAATCCCTTTTTAGGGATAGAAAAAGATCTGGTTGCCTCATCGTCTTCAGGGCCTTCATGTCCTTGGGCAGCAAGATGGGTTGCTCTAGGGCCTCGGCCAGGTAGTGAGCATGCCCTTTTTGGAACTCCCTTATGGAGGCATGGCGGGAAATAGGAGTCCCATCCAATTCCAAAGAAGGTGACCACTGGGATTGAGTGTGGTGCACCTCGGCCAAATCATGGCTCCTCCTGCTCTCCACTGAGGAAGCTCGTGTCTGGCCCTTTGACACTTTTTGTTGTTTTTGTTTCTTCTACTGGGCCAACTCTTCTTCCTCAACCTCACTCACTCTTTTCTTTTTCTTAAGATTGGGTACGACAATGAGAGAGCCTGGAGGAAGAGGTGGGGGAGGGAGATTCGCAAGAGGTTGGGATCCCGAAGCATCTTTCACAGTGGCTTGCTTGCCCCTTTGGGTAAGCAGATCCCTCAAGCTTGTCTCTGGCTGTGGAGACATTTCTTATTCTTCTTCCTCAGAGTTGTTGTCTACACATGCAACTATGAAGCCTTTGATACCAGAACTCTTGGTAGGTTCGTTTTCTTCATCTGAGATGTTGACAACATAGACCTTTGGAGGTTTCTTTGCTTCTTCAAGTCGAAACTGATCGATTTCCTCCTCAAGGGACAGGTGAGGAGATGTGGGCTCTTCTCGGATGGTTGTTGCCTCAAGTTGCACTCGAGGAGGGGCTGCTTTTAGTGGGCGTACGTATAGGATGACGGAAGGGTCGTCCGGTAAATCGTGTGGAGCAAGGAAATCTGGTTTCAAGACATCTATCCTTCTACGTCTCCGGTCACCTACGATGATTGCATTACCAATATCTTGGAAGGTAGTTGATAGCAGTTCATATCCCAAGATGAGATGGGCTACCCTCACCTGCAGGTCTTCGTTCATGAATACCTCGAATCTTAAAACTCTATTGAAGTCTGCGATACTGGACAGGCTTAAGGGAGGCGATACGTGCTGTTTATCTGAAAAAATGTCCGATGAACTAAATATGGTTAGATCAACAATAAACGTCAAATAAAAAGGAAACTAAGATACGATATAGATCTAAATGATAAAGTTAGGAGAACTAAACCCCAGGCCAAGGGACCTAAATCCTATGGAATCACACCTCGTTTTCCCTCTTCGATTGAACAATGAGGACTGTTGTACCACTTCCTAGAGGCGATTAAGTAGTCGTCCTTCATGCCTTTGTTAGATTTGGGAAGACATGATATAAGCCTAACGATGCTAGACTTAGACTTGAGGTAATACCCTACGCCTTTAAGTTTGTGACACTCATACATGTGGGCAACGTCATGCCATGTGAGTCTCAAACTCATTTGCTCGTTAAGAGCGTCGACACAACCTAATATTTTAAACATGTTAGGTGTACATTGGTCTGGGCATAATCTATGATTACGCAGGTATTCATTGGTTACGTTCTTCAAGGGAAGTGTCATTCCACCCTCCAAAAATGCGGTTATAGGAATGACAACTTCCCCTTCTTTCCTATCTTCAGCTATGGCTTTTGGGGGGCAATATCTCAAACTCACTTCCTGAGGGATGCAATATTTGGCTCGAAAACCCTCCATGTCGGCGTCACTATCTACTAGACATTTGAATCTATCCATTTGGTTGGAGTAAAAATGGAAATTTAGAAAGGGAAGGGATACAATTAATGGCCGAGGACTACAGCCGAGGAGAAAAAGAATTTAAAAGAGTGAAAACTTACGAGAAATGAGTAGACAATTCTTCGCGAGCTTCTTGAGAGGAGAAAAAGGAGGGAGTCTTCGGATTTGATTGATTTCTGGAGTAATGAGTTGAGTCGCCACTTCCTAGGTGTTTTGATATATGCGAGGTGGCAATGAATGAGAGTTATCCCACTCAAATTTTGAGGAAAAACCCAGACTGTTGAATATGTATCTCACCGTTGGACGTGGAGGACAAGACGTTACTTGGAGCAATTAATAGGGGCGTTATGGATTTCGAGGCATCAAGAGCAGTTTCAAAAGAAGCGAAATGACATTCTCACGTGTAATAGTTTGAGAAGCGTGCGAAGGCTGTGATGTTGAGTCAAAACTTCACTTTTCTCCTTGGATGGGAGAAAAATGAATTTTTGAGGGGCTATTGTGAGGTTGAAAAGGTCAGGACATGTTCTTGGGCCTTAGGCCTAATCCAAGGAGATTAATTTGTCCGAGGAAGGTTTAAGAGTAGTGACGATGCAGTATTTAAAGGCCCATAAGAAAACTGTTGCAAATGAGGTTGGTGGAAGTAGTCCGAGGAAGGGCATTTCCTCGGCTATATGAAGTGAAGACTATACTATACGCCGTGACGTTTATAAGGATATTCTAGGAGGTCTGGTGGATAAAGATGTGTTCCATAAGGACACAGAAAGAAAGAGTGAATGAGAAATATCTTAGAGAAAACTGCTACCACCGCATTAAAGACTCTGCACCTACCTCTTTGGCCGCATTAATGAAGAAATGACCTCTGAACAGTAGAAATCAACCTTACACTATTGTTTGAAGACTTCAAGAGGATGGTGGATGGGACAAGTATCTAGATTGGTGATCTGAGCCATATGTGGAAGATGGAGGGAAGAAGGAGGATGATATAAAAGGAAGAGAAAGGCATTCAAGTAGGGGGGTCGAAGAAAAAAGAGAAAGAATACTATATACACCGCCTTCAATTGTAATCTATTCTTAAAACAAGGAAAGGCAATACAAGTTATCTTTGGCTTACGTCTGAAGAGAGTTTTTATTATATAATCAGTTCGTCGCAAATAAATTGGGGATCTAGCCCATCATTTTTGTTATCCAACATTCATAGAACCTAGGTTTCAAACCCACTCTCTACAAATTTCATTGTATAGGGCTTTTTGGGCCTACACCCTTCATGTTGTTGGGTTCGGGTGCGAATTGTGGCCTTACAAGTATAGTTAAATATGTTAAAATAGATGCGGAAGTAGAAGCATAGAGTAGAGTAATACAGTGGTTCAATTTGACAGCCTATGTCCATGAATGCAACCCTTAAGAGTTACATCGATCTTTAATATATTTTTAAATAATAGCATTGATGTATGCCATGTTGAACAAGCTAGAGTAAATGCGGAAGAGAAAGTATAGAATAGGAACACAAGAATATAAGGATTGCATGGTTTAGCCTTGTCGGCCTACATCTACGAAAGAAACTCTTAAAAGCTACATCTCTATCATATAAGAGTGTAGTACTTGTACAATAACTTATGTTACAATAAACCATAATATGAGTATATATATAGTAGGTGTGCGTACCCAAAAAGTGGCTATTTGGCCCAACCTCTATCTGGGCTCACAATCTATTTGTATTGTAGGCTTTGGGTTTCCTACTATGGGTGTTTCTATTCCTAGTAACCCAAGTATCCTTATTTTCTCTACACTCAGAATTGCTCTCCCTTTTTCTCTTAGAATGGTCACCCTCTTTTCTCAGTAATTACTCCCCAATTGCCAACCCCTCCTCTCAAATTCTCGTATCTTATTTATAGCCCAAGGTTAGTGTAAGAATTATGATTATTTTCGTGGTGAGTGGGAAGAGAGGTCCAATGCTATTACCCTTAATTAGGTCTTTAGTTGGGAGTAGGAGGTGGTGAGAGTGGCATTGGAACTAATTCCACCGTTAGAGGGACTGCTCGACAGCGATACTCCCTAGGTGATGCCGAGCATCCTGGAACTCATCTTCCCAGGACATTGCATTCCCCGGCCAGGTAGGATCTCACCTTCGCCGTTCATGTCATAAATGGCTTTATCTCATGGTTTCGGGCTTTTGATGGGTGTCAAAGTTTAGTTGGGCTGAGTTCATGGGCCCAATAGTACACGCGACTACGCATGGTGTCCTAAGAGCCAGGGCCTGACAAGCGCAAAGTCTTAAACGTGGCACCATTAAAATGAGTTTTTATGAATAATGGGCTTGAGGGAGAGTAACACCTCGTACAGTAGGCTAAACCCTAGACTTTTAGTACACATAAAAAGATTTGCCTAGCACACAAAGTAGATGTGGGCTTGAGTCTATTCTATGGATTAATATGTCTAATATATCTTTAATATATATGAGTTTAATATAATCTTTTGTTACAATAAATCTAATATAAGTATATATAGTAGGCTAAATCTTAAACTAATCATACACTAACTATAATTAAGAAGTTTGTAATATAAGTAGAAGATTTAACTTACACACAACACAGGGTAGATTTAAACTTGACCCTATGCTAGCTATTGGGCTAATATATCCCTACCTTGCTATAAAAGGGTTCCATAGCCTCGAGTTAAGAGCAAAATCTAACTTCAAACATGACAATTAAAAAAGCAGGCCATATCAAGTGGCGATTAAGATGGGCATTGAGCCAATTGTGTGGTTGAGCCGAGACTCGAGAGTGAATTAATTTTAAAGGATTCATAGAAAAAAATAGTAATTTAAAAGTAAGAAGTCTAATTTTTATTTATTTGTTGCCAAGGAAGTTTAAAAATATTCGTTTGTATCATTCATCACTTGCTCGAATTCCTAGATTTGGCTAATCCAAGCTGTCGAGCACATGACTCATTTACTTAATCCCATAATCCTTTTTTAGTTGAGAATCCCTGGCTCGTTGTTGCACTTAATCCCATAATCTAAATATATAATATCTCAACCAAGAAATGTAATAAGAATTATATATAAATAGAAATAACTCTCAGATTAGTCCTCTTCCATTCCTGGAAAGAACCTATTTATAGGATCAAGATGATTATTTATATTTTCTCCACAAAAAAAATGATTATTTAAAATTATTACTAATTTTATTTCTAGGATAATGTAATTAGATATTAAGGTTATGTTTGGTAATAGTTTTTGTTTTTTATTTTCAAAAACTTGTTTTTGAGAATATAAAGAAAAAACAATTTTCTTGTATTTTTGAAATAAAAAACATGTTTGGTTAGTTGAAATTAAAAAGATAGTTTTTTGAAGAAAAAAATTGAAAATACTAAAATATGTTGTTGTTAAGATTTGAACTCTAATGATAACTCATTAAATGAGTTAAATTCATTAAATTAAATGAGTATTTTTATTGACTTTTGAAAATTAGAAATTGTAAACAGCCTTTTGCATGTTTTTAGTTTTTTTCACAAATTGAGTTTTGAGAATAGTTTTTTGTTTTTTGTCCGTTTTGAATTGCCAAACAAGTTTTTTAGTTTCAAAAATAGAAAATTGTTTTTAAAAACAGAAAATAAGGGGAAAAAACAATTACCAAACATACCCTAAATGACTTGACTAAAACAAAATGAGTCACGGATAGTTATTCGTTATTCAATTTTATCTAAATACTTGAATAGATTAGAGTGCCAAATATGGGACTAATAACTAATTAGCTTCCTAAAAGCTTTGTGATTCCTAAATCTAAGGCCTTCACATGTCCAAACCAACTCAACCGTCAACAAAAATGGATGTTATTACCATTCATAAAGAGTAATTTTAGTATCACATAAAGAAACACAACTATCATACATGGAAAGTTATGATTGATGGCCTATCACTTTGAAATAAATCCCCTACTTTTTTTCGACCACTTATCATTTGCCATGTGAACAATTGTGGCAAAAGTAACGAGTCTTTATGTGGTCTTGGAATTTTTGAAATTGAAATATTTACTTCAATAGAAGTGTTACCCTTACATCTATGATACTTTTACAACAAATTATAATTAATATTTAGTGGTTTTTAGTTCGAATTTGAATTCATTACTGAATTTTTTTTTCCCATCAATAACAACTAATAACAATGTTAGAATTTATTGTGAAAATATTTTCTACTTGTCTTATTTTTCTTACTTGAATTTCATAACTGGGAGATTCTCAACAAATAAAGAAAAAAAAAAAACAAATTTCATGGTCACTGCGTAAATCCAGGCGAAATTTTCTAGGATATTGCGAGTTTTATCTGCAGCTTGAACAGATCAGATTGCTAAATGTGGGACTAAATTCCTAAAAGATTTGATACCGAATCTAATTCTCTGTCCTCATATGTCCAGGCCAATTCAACAGTCAACAAAAAAGGGACCTTAGTACAATCGAAATTCAAATATTACTTGCAATTTTTCATAACCACCAAGTTAATCCAGATGACATTTTCTAAATCATAGTCATCAATGTTAGTTAAATATAGCTGTCAAAAGACACAATCCATTAGTTCCAAGAATAGAGACCTTTCACTTTACATCTGATCCTTGCAGCTCCCACCGTTTAGATTAAAGCCCCCACATAAACTAACCATAGATGTTCACTTATTTATAGCCAAGTACCATTGCATTTTTTTTCTTTCAATAATGCTATCCACCGAGTATCCGAAGTTTCTTCCACCACCACTCATTTGCCAAACTCTAATGTGGTCTCTTCCCATTTCTGCAATCTAATTAATCTCTCAATGTCCCTCTGGTTTCAAACCAATACCATATAGGCAAATTTTTTTCCTTAATTTCCTATACACTTTTTTAACATCCATAATCAGAGAGCAAGAATGGGCTACACATCAAGCAGTGGTGGCGGAATCAGGGGCAGTGAAATATTACCATTTACCGTGCAAGTGGTAAAGGGACGATGGTTCACGGTGTTTGCTTCCTTTCTGATCATGACCGGTGCTGGTGCAACATATCTGTTTGGAATCTACTCCAAACAGATAAAAGCTTCACTTGGTTATGACCAAACCACACTCAATCTTCTTGGCTTCTTCAAGGACCTTGGAGCCAATATTGGTGTCCTGTCTGGGCTAATAGCTGAGGTAACACCAACTTGGTTTGTGTTAATAATCGGCGCAGCTATGAACTTTGCAGGATACTTCATGATATGGCTAGCTGTGATGGGCAAAATACCCAAACCACGGGTCTGGCATATGTGCATATACATATGCGTTGGAGCCAATTCACAGAACTTTGCAAATACGGGAGCTCTTGTCACATGTGTCAAGAACTTCCCTGAAGGCAGAGGAATTTTGTTGGGTTTGTTGAAGGGATTTGTTGGGCTAAGTGGAGCTGTAATGACACAGCTTTACTTGGCTATCTATGGAACCGATGCTAAGTCTCTTATTCTTCTAATTGCGTGGCTTCCAGCGGCATTATCCATTGTGTTTGTATATACAATCCGAATATTGCATACTGCGAGGCAACCAAATGAGATCAGAGTCTTCTATCATTTCCTCTATGTGTCAATTGTACTTGCTTTGTTCCTCATGGTTATGACTCTACTTGAGAAGACGGTTACTTTCTCCAAGGGAGCCTATGCAGCAAGCGCCACAGTGTCTTGGTTCATGCTCTTTGTTCCACTCTTAATTGCAATTAGAGAAGAGGCAGCCCTCTGGAACCTCAAGAAAAAGGCTGCTTCTGCTAGAGATGAGGTGCCTGTTGAAAATCCACCAGAAACTCAGTTAAAAAAGTCGCCACCACCAGCACCTTCACCACCACAATCACAACCTCCAGAAGTCGAAAACCACACATCTTGTTTTGCAGACATATGTAAAAAACCACCAAGAGGAGAAGACTACACCATACTGCAAGCACTCCTGAGCTGGGACATGGGGATTCTGTTCCTCGCCACGCTATTTGGACTCGGAGGAAGCTTGACAGCAGTTGACAACTTGGGACAGATTGGAGAATCATTAGGATATCCAACTAAAACTGTTAGTACTTTTGTATCGCTGGTCAGCATATGGAATTACTTTGGCAGGGTCTTCTCCGGCTTTGTCTCAGAAACGCTAATGCTAAAATACAAAATTCCCCGCCCGCTTATGATGACATTTGTGCTTCTTTTGTCATGCCTAGGCCACTTGCTCGTTGCCTTCCCAGGCCCTGGTGCTGTGTATGTAGCATCAATCATCATTGGATTCTCATTTGGTGCACAATTGCCATTGCTATTTGCAATCATTTCTGAGCTCTTTGGCCTTAAGTATTACTCTACATTGTTCAATTGTGGTCAATTGGCTAGTCCACTTGGGTCCTATATCCTCAATGTAAAGGTAACCGGGTTCCTTTATGATAGAGAGGCAATAAAGGATTTAGCAAAGAAGGGTCTTACTAGGTCATCTGTGAAGGAGCTCACTTGCATTGGGACACACTGCTATAGGCTACCTTTCATCATTTTGGCTGCTGGTACACTCTTTGGAGCTCTAGTTTCACTCATTTTGGTAGTGAGAACTCGTGAGTTTTACAGTGGTGACATATATAAGAAGTTCAGAGATGATCCAATGATCACAGACATGATAGAACCTGAGAAGCTCAAAGTCAAAGAGAAGGAACCAGAGAAGTAGTTAAAGGGACAAAAGTTCATAATCTATGTTCAGTCTATAGCTCATTCAGAAGCAGGAGTAATCAATTTCTGCTTTGAAATCCCTAGTTATTCTCTGTTCTTTGTTTCAAGACCAAATTTCCATTCTTCTCAACCCAAAAAAAAAAAAAAAAACCGTATTTCCATTTTGTGTTCCAAAGGCCTAAAAGACAAAACAAAAAACAAAAAAAAAAAAGAGAGAAGGGAATTTGAATATGTACCAAAAAAAAGTTTTGTCTTTTGGTTTCTTTGGATGTTGACTAAATTCTGTGTGCATCGTTTTAGTTTCTTTTGTAATTAAACAAAAATAAATGTATTTCTTTTCCTTATATGCCTTACTTCCTGGCTTTTAAGGAATAATGATTGCGTTTATATAGTTTTATTGTTTTTTATTTTATTTTATTTTTTTTGAGAAAGATATAGTTTTATTGTTTTTAGTTTCATCTTGTGAATTTTTCAACGTGTTCATGACTTTAGTCACCTTTTGTTCATCCATTGGTTTACCTTTCAATAAGATATGGATTGTGTCATAGTCATCCAACCCTCCTCAATTTTTTAATCAAAAGTCAGGGACACAATTTTTTTTTTTTTTTCAACCTTTACTGTAATCGAAACAACTTCACTTTTATGGGTTTCCTTGAATTGGAATTTTCTCATTCATAATTATTGTAATGATTGTAAAGAAGCGTCTAGAATAATTAGCCTTAGGCAGTTTAGTCACTTTTATTATTCACAAATTATAACATAGCATATTAACAATTATAAAAAAAAATGTTATTACCCTATGCTTCTTTAACTTTTTATGTCATTTTTATGGGGTTCATTAGTATAAGTACTTATGAAATATGGGGCAAGGGTCGGGCTTTAAGTCTGCAGTAGATTTTCTAACTGGTATTAAATAAAATAAAATAAAATAACTTTTTATATGTCACATGTGCTTGCTTTGTCAGTCTCTTATCTATACCATCACTCCATAGAAGCAAGACAACCTTGAATTGAACTCTTTTATTCAATTGTTCACACTTGCTTGTCTATATCCACAAGAGATGAAGATATCTGATTGGAATAAAGACATCAATAATGGATAGTGGACCAATAAATCTAGGTACAAAACAAAAGTTAACATTTGAAATTTAGCCTACCACCGTTAACTTTTTAAATTTAGCCTATCAACTCTGACAACTCACACATGGATCATCCACTATATATATATATATATATTTGTTTAATGCTAACTTAGGAATAGTGTAAAATTGTTGTGAATTTCTGGTATATGATAACTCTATAAATTTTTTTTAGGAGGGTCATTTAGAAAGTTAAATTAAACAAAAATTAATAAAAAGAAAACTTAAATATGTTTAGTTATCGACAAAAAAAAAATCACAAATACATAAAATGTTACAATATCATTCTATGAGTTTTCATATTTTGAAATAATTACATGATAATTCATTATGAATCGTTATTATCTATTGTCAATGTAGGCAGATATGACCATTTTATTTTATTGAGTTTGTATAACATTTTTATTTTCATGCAATTATCACTATCTATTTGTCATTACTTTTATAAAAATATTTTAAACTAAATGGCAAAACTCATCCCACTTGCATTGTACGAATTATTGACTTACACAACCACACACATCCATATATCAATAATACATTAAGTGTCTACTTAACTAATCAAATGCTTGTATTGTGTATTCAAGAGTTAAACCATTTTAGATATACACTACTGTTAGTTTCTTTTAAACCTTCTCTCATCTCCCCTTATGTGTGTGTGTGTGCTAAAATACTTATGGCCCGTTTTGTACGTGTATTTAAACAACAATTTTTAGTTTTTTTGGAAATACATGTGGGTGAAAAAGTGTGTGAAAATACATGTAACATTATTTAAAAATTGAAAACATATGTTAAAGTTGATATACCAAACATGCCCTAAGTATTCTCAAAAAAAAAAAAAAAAAACTAATCAAATGCTTGAATCTCTCTCATGAATTTTATCTCATCTCTCTTCTCTATTTGACTATCTTGATATCTTTGATTCTAAGAGTATAGAGTGAGTGTTTGTTAGTTGTGCGTACGTGTCTGATATGTGCATTATTATTATTATTTTTTTGTTATAAAGTAATTTGTGTGAATTATGATGTGTGTGAATATGTGCATGTATAGTGTAAATATAATATAATTTAATAATTAGGAAATACAGAGGGTTTGATATGTGTATGTATATTGTTATCATGTTATAGTAATTTTTTGATATAAAGTTAGTGATTTGAGGAAAAAAACAGTAAAGTTAATATGTGACAGGGTGTGCAAAATTTAAGTCATGGTGTGTAAAAATATTTTTTATGATAGATTAAACAGGTAAAAGAAAATATTATACTCCATATATATAATATTTTTTTAATAGAAAGTCAAGGGATTCATTTGAACCCCTAAAATACATCTAGCGCTGCCCCCTCACACATACACACACATTATAATATTTTTTTAATAGAAAATCACAGGGTTCATTTGAACCCTGAATGGCAATGCCACACAAATACACACATTCGCCCACACACACACACGTGTGTATATATATATATATATATATATATATATAAATTTTTAATAGAAAGTCAGGGGATTCATAAACCCCCTGAAATGCATCTAGCGCGGGATATACCTGAACCCTGAATGGCAATGCCACACAAATACACACATTCGCCCACACACACACGTGTGTGTGTATATATATGTGTATATATATATATATATATATATATATATATATAAAATTTTAATAGAAAGTCAGGGGATTCATAAACCCCCTGAAATGCATCTAGCGCGGCCCATGGTATATCCCTAAGTGGGACTAAATAACTTGTGAAGTTTTAAAGATAAATACAAAAAGAAAAGAGTGAAACATTCTAAATGGAGATTCCATTACCAGTGTCTCAGTTTAGATATGTCTCGTTTCAAAATGTCGTATTATATTCTTAAAAGTCTATCCTCGCAGCCCCATACTCCTCAATAAATTTTAGGTTCATCGCGAAGCTGGATGTAGACAAAATTGGAAAGAAATGCAAAATAAAAAAACTGAAGTGTCCTACATTTTTCAGTCTTTACATATGCCATGCCACTTTGGAGAACAAAAATCACATAACTCAATATTACATTGTATCTATGAAGACATACCAACCTTGAAGACACGACTCTGATTAGTGATGATTTAGACCTAAGCAAATCTTTTGTTAATTGTAAATTTAATTGGGTTGGGTTAGGAGAGAGCTTAACACAGCAACTCAAAGTTTCAGCCACGGAGTCATGTTGATTTTTTTTTTTAAATTATGTAATCAAGAATAAATAAAGGAATATGTGAAGGTCTTATAGGTGGAAGTCTCAAACCCACCTTAAATGAGTATTTTAATTATCAAAGCAATTTGGATACTTATAACTCCTGAAACAATCGTAGGGATCCTTTAAATATTTTTATGTGATCATTTGTAATTGTTATGTATGCGATAGTTTGTTATTGTTTTGATAGTTGCTGTTATGTTTTTGGTTTATTTTTCTAACATAAAAAAATAAGTTCGAACTTTAAAGTGTGCTTCTTTTTCTCTCACAATTTTTTTTTTTTTTGAGAAACAAACATACACATACACATACACATACACATACACATACACAATTAATTGAAACTAGCATGTAACTCCATGCAAACGCATGGATGCATTTAAAATTAAACAAAATTTTTATTATAAAAATATAAATGATTAGTAAAATTAATTTTTTTAAAGCATATAACACATGTATTCACACATACATATAGATATATTTAAAATTAAACACAATTTTTATTATTTATAGATAATTTGCCAAATTATTTTTTTAAAGTGAACATAATTAGTCAAATATTAAAATTCTTACCTAAATTTAATACTACTTATGATCATTTTTTTCTAATTTTTAATAAAATAGAACGTGTGGTGATTTTTATTTTATTTATTTATTGAGAAACACATGGTCGTTTTTATTGAATATATGTGATTGTTTTTTTTTTTTAATTTTATAGTTAATTAATATTAGATTCTTAGTATTTTGCACTCATTAACTTACTTGACACAAAAATTAAAAAACTTAAGTAGACACATGGCACAAGCTTAAGTAGATAATTATGGTGTAGTTCCCACATAAATTTAGACACATGGTGCAAAATTGGATTATAATCTCAAATTCTAATTCAATTTTCTCTAAGCTTTACATATTAATATATATATATATATATAGATGACTTATAAATTTTAATTTTTTTAGTTATATGATTATGTTTTTTATGATTTATTATATTGGACTCCTCGTTTTCTACATTAAATTAACTAATTTGGCACAAAAATTTAAAAATTTAGATTAGATGGGACATGTGACGCAAAATTAAACTCTAATTAAAATTCAATTTTTACACTAAATTAACTCACTTGGCACAAAATTCTAAAATTTAGATTAGATAATACACATGGCACAAAATTATACTCTAATTGAATTCTAAATTGAAATTTAATTGGATTTTTTCTCCGCTTCACCTATTATTATTATTATTATTATGTATAATTTCTTCTTTGCACATTTAATAGTTTGAACTCTTTAAAAAAACAGGGGATAGAAATGATTGGAGAAGGAGTAACGATAAAGTAGGGGAATAAATGAAAGTGAATGGTTGAGTAAGAATAATTGAATGGATTGGTAAAGTTTTTTATGATTGGATTTGTAAAGTTTTAGTCTCTTAATATTTTCTAACTAAAATTAAATGACTGGATTTGTAAAGTTAATATTTTAATATTGTTTAAAAAAAATAAAAGAAAATTTGATAAACATAAGTTTTGGAGGTGATGTTACATAAGTTTTGTAAAATTAAATGCAAAATTTTTCATTATCATATATAGTATAGATAAATTACTTAATCTATTGTAGCATGTTGGTTATCACTTAAGCCACTAGTCTAGACTTGGGAGGTCTTAGGTTCTACACCCATTACTCCGTATTCATTAATTTGGAAATTTCAATTAACTTAACTGATAAAATTTTTTAAATTCAAAAATTTCAGGTTAAATCAATTTACCACATAGTTTTCAAGTATTTCACTAGTTCCTAATATCCAACCCAAAAAAATGTCATGGACCAGAACATTGACTGAGTTTGGGCTGAAAATTGTCATACTATGGAAGCCCACCCAAAACTATTGGAGGATACGAACATACAAATACACAAGTCCAACAAGAACCGGTCACTTGGCTTTCTCAGTACGCTAGTCTAGTTTGCCACTCCGCGGTTTAAAGCCACACAGTTTGGCGCTTCTCTCAGTTTTGGACCCAAAGAACCAAAAAAAAAAAAAGGAGGGTTTTTGCAGAGAGAGAGAGAGAGAGAGAGGTGATGATGGATATGGATGATCCTCTAGATTTTGAGTTCGAAGACCGGCTTATTAGTTCCTCACTTGTTACCAAGAAAAGGTTCTATTCTCCCACTTCAATTTCTTTTCTTTCTTTTACAACTTACCCTTATTTGGTTTTATTTATTATTTTTCTTTTTTGGGTTTCATATTGTGAAACTGTTTCTGGGTAGTTTGAGCTATAATCTTGTTGTTTGTCACTGTTACTGTAATTGTGCATCTGGGTTCTTAGAGATTTTCACTATTAACCAACTTTTAATGTTATATATGTGATCATTTGTTATTGTCTTTTGGGTTTTTATTTTTTTAAACATCAAAAATTACTTTGAACTTTGAAGTGTGGTTCTTTATATTTCTCTTGATTAAATGAATTGCACAACTTCTTTATTGCACATGTAATAGTTTGAGCCATTTTATTAAGGCGATTTAGGCAAAATTTAGTTGAAAATAACCTCTCCCATTTATTTATTTTTTCTGCTTCTCATTTTCTATGAAATCTTTAGAGTTAATTTTACGGCCCAAAACATGCCTTCTTTTCTGGTTTATATTGAAAAAGAGTTGATCTTCTAGTCTTAAACATTGGAGCTCATCTGTGCAGCACTGCCTTTGAATTTGAGTTCATAATGTTTATTTAGTAACTGGTGAAAACCCCCATTGGTTCTGTGTTGGTATATATTTTTTTTCAATGTGAACCAGGAAGAAGGTTATTGGGTTGGATGATCTTTTGAGTGATTACTACAAAGAGAAAAGCAAAGTTGTTGAGAAGGAATATAAACAAGTAAAGAATCAGAAGAACTACAACTCGGACGAGGATGTCAATACCAAAGAAGAATCACTTACTAAAGTGATCAATCAATGCGAACATCAGGCACAACAATTCTCCCTATAGTATAGTTGTTGTTATTTTCAAAATGTTTCTTATCAAAAAAATTTTCAAAATGTTGTTACTAAATTATATATTCACAACTGAAAATATGCAATCCTTTGTGTAGATGACAGAAATAAGTGGCGAGGAAGAGATGGCCACGTGGGGCATACGGGTTTTTGGAAATCAGGTTTTGTGAATGAATGAAATCTCATTATCTCGGTGCTGCCCAAATAATTGCTTGCTTAATATTTTGAAGATTTTGAAAGTAACCCCTTTAAGATAACTGATACTATGTTAATGTTTTGATCCCTCTCCATGAATTGCAGAAAGTTCCACCACCTCTAGATTTTCCTGAGCTTCAAAGTTGTGCGCTTTTGCAGTCTTTCATGAAGAATGAGCTCAATTCCGTGTTGGAACTCACTTCAGAAAATGGTGATTATTTTTTTCTTTGTATTTGCTTATTAATTGTCAATCATCATGCTTATTTCTCAGAAATATTAATTTATAATTATACACCAACTTGAGTTTCATATAATACATACTCTGTTCAGTAAAGATTGTATTCATCAACCTCGTTGATATATTCTTGCAGGAAACACTTTCCTTGAAGGTTTGTTAGCAAATGGCTGGCTTTATAAACTGGTTTCTACATGTGGTCATGTACAAAAATCAATCGCCACATGGACCTTTAATTTGAGTAAGTATGTCCATCTATTGTGGCTTGGCCATTAAGTAGTCATGTGTGTGTATGTGTGGTGGTTGTTGTTGTTGTTGTTGTTTTTTCCCCTTCTCATGATTGTCTTTTGGTTTATCAGTGCTATATTCATCAAAAGAAGAACTGAGGGCATCTGCATGTGACTTTTGGTGTAGTGTTCTTTCATCCAAAAATGAGGTGTTGATAAAACTTATATCATTTCTTGGAAGCAAAACTTGATTATTATATATTGCAAAACTTGAAAGCGGCCAATTCTTGTTGATTGGTGTTCTATGAGTTACCATGGCTTATCTGCTGTCACTTTTGACCTGGTTGATCTACAGACTCTCGTAATTGAATGGTCTCCCAGCTATTTTGAGTTAAAAGGAGCTCTTGAAATCTATGGATTTCAATTTAAGTTATCATCCAACATAGAATCTTTGCATGCTGGTAAGCTTTCTTGACTCTTTACCAGTTTTTTCATTTTGTAATACATTTTAGACAGTGTCATGGACATGGTAAATTTATTTTTCTATTCTTTAGAGTGTGATATTAAAGTCTTTTCCTGTTAATTTATGAGAAGTTTGGGAGAGTTTTTTTTTTTGATAAGTTGAAAGCCGAGTCAATATCCCACCAACCTAATACCCCTACTCAGGTTACAAGTTAACGCTACTCAACTCGGCTTTGGGAGAGTTTACATGTGGGTAACAACCTAGCAACATCCAAGCCTTAGTTCCAAAATTTTGGCGTTGGTTATGGATCTTCAATAGATTAATCAAGGTCGGCCGCATGTACGGGGGCGCCCTAATGTGTATCTTTAGTGGAATCCATTCATAATAAAGTGATTAAATTTTATGCTGTGGACTTTAGATCTTGTATATGTGGGTACATAAGATTATTAACATTGGTGGAAAATGTATCCTTTTTCTAATGCAAAACTACAATGTAATGAAGAGAAATATTAGTTGGTCTAGGGGGCGCCCTAATGTGTATCTTTAGTGGAATCTATTCATAATAAAGTGATTAAATTTTATGCTGTGGACTTCAGATCTTGTATATGTGGGTACGTAAGATTATTAATATTGGTGGAAAATGTATCCTTTTTCTAATGCAAAACGACAATGTAATGAAGAGAAATATTAGTTGGTCTAATATTTAGAGCTCTTCTTTGTGTTTTGTCGTCATAAGTATGTTTTAAAATCATGGTTTCACGGCAACTCATATTAGCTTTTGGATTACCAGTTACTTTTCTTTTTCTCCCCATTCCATCTTGACACACCCCCAGCCTCACCCTCCGCCTTGCTCTTACAAGGAGGAAGGTCCCATTTGAACTAGAGTTCATTCCAACATATGGCAAAGTAAGATGAAGGATATTCACATGGGTTTTGGTATTTGGCATGATGTCAATGGCCTTTGGGCTAATTACCTCCTCCACCAATATGTTGGTGGATGAGAGTGGGTTGTTGGTATCCTCTCAAAGTGCACAAGTATGTTACCTAGCAAAAAAATTTAGCATGATGATTTGATATGCATTTGTTGCAGATCATGCTAAAATTAGAACTTTATGCATGAGGCTGGGTTGGCCCACTAGTCATCTAATTCATTCTTTGATATTAGAGTTTGAGTTATTAATGAGTATTATGCATTAAATGCTAAGTTAGGACTAAAAACTCTATAACAAAGCTTTGGTCTTGTCAAAAATCATTTAGTTATGAATACCTTCTGTTTTTTATGTTGTGTCAACTTGCAATGATTGAATGTCACATCTGTGAGGAGCTGTGTTGCATGCTTGCATCATAGGATTAAAATGATTGTTTATCTCATTCTCATATATTACCCTAATTTTGCATTGATTCAAGAAGGCTGTCCTTGACTTCACATACAGTTCAGGGTGCCATCTTTTTCTATTGGGTAATGGATATAGTGTTTGATTGTTCATAGTGTCTCTTGAATTAATTTGTCTAATATATAACGAAGTATTACTTCTTTTTTCCCCCATAATTTTGTGTTACATAAAATATCCCCAGTCTTCGTGTAGTGAAAATTTTTGTCCTTTATTGTTAGTGGTCTTCTTACAACATTCTTAAATCCTGTCTTTTAGATTCTAATTGTGGAGGGCCACCTCAAAATATTAGAACTTGGATCAAATTTGCAGCTGCTTGTTGTGTAAGGTAAGTGACAAATGGAATTACTTGTCTCAGAAACACTTGAGCTTGTAGGTTTGGTGGAATCATGTGCTTTGGAATGGTTGATAATTTGTTGGAACTTGCAAATTTAATTGCTAACATTGCATATTGTTACTGCAAAAGTTGATCCTAGCATGCTTTGGATGATGGAGGTTTAAGATCTCGTTAATTTTTGTGATTAATTTTCATTGTAGGAATAAACAGTCCATCTTTTCAACATCAGAAGCTGAAGAGTTAATTGAAGTCATTATTTTTCTGTTCTTGGATCGCCAGCTTCACGGTCTGGTGATGCTTCTGTATGAATGTATGCAATCGGTAATCAGTTACTTCACAGATAATGAGTGGAAGACCAGCTGTAACAAAATAGCAAAATCTCTTGCTTGCAGGTTTTTGACTCGTACTAGTTGCTTGTTTTGGATTTATACAATGTAATATTGACTAAATATGATGCCATTCAGATCGGTGGTCTGTTCTGTTATGGAGAGAACTTGATCTATTTATCATGATCTTTTGTAGCATTTATTGATATTGAATATTATCTCCTTTGCTTATTTATTGAATTTAATGAGTAATTATTCCCTGCCATTTTAGTTTGTAAAAGGATGGATGGATGTTTTTTCTTTATATGGTTACCATTGGAATCAATGTGCTGCAGGCATCGTTAATATTTTAGGTCTGCTTGATCCAGAAAGTGACCTGGTTTTGAATATTTAAGTATGTAATGTGTTTCTTTCATGACTTACTTACAGTTTACCCACACATGGTTTATGCTGAATTTGATTTGCGAACCCGTGGTTTAGGATGTTGCACTTTACCCATATGAGGTTTAATTCCTTTATAAAAATTATCCCAAAATCATTAAGAATTGCACATTTAAATTGTGTTCTTTGAAACAATAAATCCAGAAAACAAAATAGCAGTCTCATAACAATATGAATACATTAATACATGAACCCAAAGCAAATACATTAAACCTCATGTGTGCAAAGTGCAAGTTTTCAAACATAGGCTTACAAATTGATTCTCAACCCAAACCATAAGTGGCAGACTGTTGGGCATTGTTGATGGTGGATTTAGAGCTTTGTAATGACATCTTGAGTACTTGGGGTGGTGCCAAGAGTGGTATAGGATACTCTTGGTGATGCTAATGGTATATGTAGTGCGCTCCTGATGGTGTCAGTGGATTTAGAGCTTTGTAATGACATCTTGAGTAGTGGAGTGGTTCCATGGGTGGTAGAGGAAACTCTTGCTGATTTTAATGGTATATTGCAATGTGTTCGTGATGGTTTTGGGTTCTGTTAGAAAGTGGCAATTATTTGTAATAATTTCTCTAAGAACATTACATCTATGTTCAAAGCCATACAACCCTGCCACCACTCACATGCGGGGTGTCGGCAGGACCTTGAAGTTGTCCACGTGTACCATGCGTGCCTCTTGACTCTTGCATTGCCATTGTGGTTCATGTGGCCATTTTCATGGTCTCTGATACAGAATATTATGTGAGCAAACACAATGTATCACTTTCTTTGTTTCAAGGTCTAATTAAGTGGTGGCTCCTACATGAGAGTTGCTGATAATTGAGATTCAATACCATGCTTAGATTGTCATACAGCCTTTGATTGATAGAATGAATGATTGGTGATTGCTATTATTTAATAATGCTGAGGTGTATATTATTTACTTCCCTTCTGCTGTTCACCTTTTCCACTCCCCATCTCTGATAATGTTCATTGCATGTTTTCTGCAGGGTCCCTAGGGACTTGAACTGCTTGCGGGCTGTGGAATGCATTTCAGGAGTTAATACTCGTAGTAAGCAACTTAGAAGTGCAGTTTCCTATCAAATACTTCTCGTTTGTTTTGATAATAAGGTAGCTTATATTCTCTTTACATTTTAGCTTAGTGTCTTTTACATGTACTTTTGTGTAGAGGCACAACTTCCTCTCTCTTACATATATGCTAAAGTTAATGAGATAAGAGTGTAATATGTTTATATGACTATAGGCAGATCTTAGTTTAACTAATATGTTGCTCATAGATCCATGTTAACATGGACTTGGCCTGCATTGTAATCTATGATCTGTATACAATAATCTTCTATCCGGAGTGTAGTTCTTGCCCTTAATAAATTTTACCAACAAAAACAGAAAATTGCACAAGTTTAGGGTGGCTGTATGCATGCAGTTTCTTGCACTATGTTAATGTTTATAAAATCTTGAGGAACCATGTATCTTATCTGATTTCTGTGTCATTTAAAAGAGAACTTCTCTATTGTCATGTGTTTAAGCTGGAAAACCCTAATTTTATCTGAAAAAGCATGAATTCATGCCACCACAGGACTGTGGGGGCTTCCTAACACGAGAACTCTGTCAAATAATTTAGCTCTAAATAATAGCAAATGATTGCTTCAGCCTTTTTACACTTCTGTTTGAATTTAAAATTTTCATTTTTAAGCCAGGTCAAGTGTTCTTATATGTTATAATTTATTTTTCTTTTCCTCAGGCTCGTGATGAAGAAGAGATCCTACAATTGCTTATCTCAATTAATGTAAAAGAAAAAGGTTGTGATCTTTTCAAGATGTACATTTACTTGGTTTTGACAGAAAATTGGCTCTTGGTTAATCAAATGCTGGAAAATAATGAAGAAATTAATTCGATGTGGGGTCTTTATCTTCGAAACTGTTCTTACCAAATTGCCAGCACAGACTTGAGATCTTATGCATCAAAGGTATGGAGCCAAACTGTTGCTTTATCTCTGTTGTTCTAGTGTTTTTAATTATAAAGAATATTTTTATATGTTGCAGGTCCGTAATAAGGCTTCATATCTTCTACAAGGCACCATCAACAAATGGTGTAGAGTATGTATGCTTTCCACAGAAAGAGTGAAAAAATTTCATTTACACAGTACCTTCATATAATCTATAGTGATGTTTGATATCTATTTGCTGTCTATTTCTTGCAAGGCATTTGTTATACTGGGGTGTAGCAGAGTTCAAATGAAAAATTATGGTAGATGAGTAAACTAAATTAAAATATATAATTAAATTTCTTTTAACTTTTTATAACCTTTTGGCAACAGAACTTTATTTGAAGCTGTATTTTAAACTTTACATACTTTAATAATAGAGTTTTACCCAGAGCAAACTATCTTTACAATTTTAATATACTTACAAGAGCCACTTGTAAAAAGCATATGGTACAACAATCTTCAATGTGTAAAAAAAAAAAACAATCCACTAGGTGCAACCACAACATGTAATTTCCATTTTATTGTATAATAAATGACTATGAAGAAGAGATATGTTTGTGTCGTTAAAAGGTGTTTTATGTGTAAAAATGATTGGGAATAGGTGGATCACCTGCTCATTCATTGGCCTATTCCGCTGTAAATTATGTGAAACATATGGAGAGAATGGAACAACAGAATCTTTGAAGGGGACGAGTGTTCTATCATCAAGTTTAATTGCATTTTCCTTCTGTCTTTATTTGAATAAAGGACTTCTTTGAGTGGTCTTGCCATACCCTCTGTTTTTAGATTTCTTAGATTATATTGAAGTCCAATTGTATGTCTGAACTCTGAAGTAGTAAGAAACTAATTACATCTTCATGGCTGAAAAAACGAATATTGCCTGCTTCTGACGTAAGTGAGGAAAGAGGGGTTACCATGTATTGGTTGTTCTATGTTCATGATCACACCTGGTCTGTGATTTTTGTCTATGCCTTAGTACAAGATTAACTCTAAAATGATTTTCTGAATTTTGCCTAGTCATTTCATTGCTTGCTTTGTAAAAAATTTGCTAGTATAAAGGCTAACTTCCCACTTGAAATTGTGACATTTGGTATTTGCAGGAAATTTGATTCCACAAAATGAAAGTGTGCAATAGATCAAAATCCAATCTCTTTTGTAAATAATGAGTTGGCCAGATTCTAATGCAGAAGGTTTTGAAAAATGTTGAAATTTGCCTACTCATGATGTCAAATTCTTTGGGGATGCCCCCCCGTTTTTTGTTTTTTTGTTTTTTTTTTCAATAGCTGTTGGTAAATGGAACCTACTTTCTAGATGTATATAATATAATGGTTGACATTGAGTCATTACTTATTACCCGTGCTCTCTTTCTCTTGCTTTTTTTTTTTTTTTTTCCAAGGTTGTTGGCATGTGCATTAACATAAAGGTGTTGACTTTAGCGTTGCTGTTAATTATTCTTAATGGCATTACTAGTACTTCACAACTCTTTTCTATTTCACATTCATAAGTGCACTAGCATCTGGGTTTCCAACTTAGTTTCTATCTTACCATCTAGAAAGTTACTTTATTTATTATACCAGTTCATTTTACAATACACCCTACATTCTAGTTTCCATTCTTTAATCACTTCAGTTAAATATTCTTGTTGATCTTTGACGCTATTGAGATCATCTCAACATCTCTAGCCCCTCATCTCCTGGAAGCACTTGCCCATTACCCAACTGTTTAAGAAATCACCAACAACCCCCAACAAGCATTTGCTTTGAAGAACTGCCATGATAAACGTACAAGTGATGTTCGTTCTTTGTTGGCCAGCAACTGAGCTATGCATTACAGATGCAACGTCAATTGGATAGCATCAAGAGCCCTCTCATTTATAGTAATAAAACCTCTTGAGTGATTTGAATTCGGTAAAGCAGTAAATGAAGCCATGGAGGTATCCTCTTTTATTGCTAGAGAGGACAAAGGATGAAACAAAATGATAAACTCCACCAAATGCCTGTTTTATTTCTATCCATATTAAAATGAATTTGTTGAAATGCTAGGCCATACTCGAGAAGGTAAGGGAACCAAAAAAGGAGTTTTAAATAGAGCTTTATAATGTTTTTTTTTTTTCCTTTTTGAATATGAGCCTTTTTTTTTTTTTTTTTTTTTTGAGAAACAAAAATATGAGCTTTATAATGTTAAACATCTAATTCTACAAATAGTTATATCCCATGGCGTTAAATCCAATGTCTTATCTCCATAAAGGTGGTATGGTAAAACCCTAAAAATAGGGTTCCAAATTTGCAAATATATATACAGGTATTTCAAACCTAAATTTAAATGCTTTCATACTTTTAGTGAGAGAGAAATTTTAGGAAATAGAGAGTTTTTGAATTTGGGATTTTTTTTTTACCGTTTATTGTGCCCAACTATCATGTTGTTGCCCACTGTCAAAAAATGGTGTGAAATATTGTCGCTTATCAATTATTAGCAATAAACATGACTTCATATAAAGATTTAAGGTAAATCGTGTGTTTTTTTCTTTTCTTTGAAAAAAAATAAAAAAGTGTGGTTTTTATGTGACAAATATATGTAATATGCTCTCATACATGTGATCATGTATTTGATACTAATGTTATGTTACATCTACCTCTTAACTTAATATAATTTTACCTAATTGTACTATAAATTAAAAATTAATTATTTTCTATAACCTTTCTCAAATAAAAATTCTTTTCTATAACATGTTGAAAAGAATTTATATATAATTTTGCCTAATTATAAAAATAAATAAATAAATAAAGCATTTCCTATTCTCTCTCAAAAAAATTGAAGTACTTCCTATAATATGTCAAAATTTTGCATAACGAAGTTGATGATGATGTCAGCATGTACAAATCTAAATATCAAAACGACAGGCCGTTCTACTAAAAAAAAGGAATAACAATTTTAAAACGAGGTTCGGAAGCGGGTGACAAATTTGAAATCAGGTTCGGAAACTTTGCTTCGGAGATCCGTTGGGCTACCAAACCTCCTTCTTCCAACCCATTACTACTTTTCCTTTCTTTGCTTTCTCAAATGCTCCTTCTTTCGCTTTTCACTTTCTTTCTTCACCCAATTTTCTCAGAATCCAAGCGTTGTTTCACAGCCAAAGTACACTCTCAAAGAAAAGAGAACAAATATTTTTGAGTAAAAAACAAAAAGGGTTTTGCTTAGATCTTTATTCTTTGCAGCCCTTTTGAAAGAGTTGTAGTAGTAGTTGGTTCTTGTATATGTAATAATTCTCATTCTTTAGTATATCACTCTTTTGTGGGTAATCAATAATCTCTAAGACCCTTCTCAGAATATGCCTTTCTTGCTCTCTGAAATCTCCTCCTTTTTCTTCTTCTCTTCTCTGTAATATTCATTTCATATCTGGGTATCCCTTGTTTTGTCAAATCCCACTCTCATTTTTCACTTGGGGTCTGGTTTTTCTTCACAATACCACTGTTTCTCAAGTGGGAATTACATTTCTTGGTGACCCTTTTGAGTTCTTGAAAGTTTGAATTAGGGTTTGTGCTGGAATTTGACAGCATGAAAGGTGATAGAATGGCAAAGAGATCGTCTTTCGGAAGCATAATGAGAAAGAAACTATCTGACATTACGAACTTGCAGGCGCAAGGTTCCCCAAGCCAAGATGAAAAGCAGCCTGAGATTTCTCAACCAGATAAGGAATACATTGACAAACTCTTAAAGGTAGAATCTTTCTTGGTTCTCTTGTTGATATTTTGCGCTCTTGTTATATGTCATGTGGCTGGTTGCTTAATTATTAGGGGGTTTCTGTTGTGAATTTTCTGAGCCAGGAAAGAATGACTTTGGTGAAGCTTATTGCAGAGAGGAAGTATCCTTTGATTTGTTCTACCTATTATGTTGTTGTTGTTGTTTTTTATTTATTTTTAATTTGCTATATTTTACGTTTGGTTGCTGAGGAAAGAAATTAAATGATTGAATGTAGTCTTTCATAATTGAGTAATATAACATGACAAAAAGTAATTAAGAAATTTATTTTTTAAGTTGCTAATGTGGCACCAAATTACATTCACTGTCACCTCAGTTTTGTAAACCTTTTGTGGTAAAATTGGTAGTAGTTTTAGCATTTTTCTTTATAATTTGGGGCACTATTATTAAGCCTTATAGAACTATTGAGTGTTACTGGAGCTGGTTCTCCATGTTTAACAAAATTGAAAGTGTGAAATAACAACATTTATCAAACATTTGCCTTTTTTTTTAAAAATCTTAGTTATTTTAGCCACCAACTATCGAGAATGGGTTTTCCTAAACCATATTACTTCAGTAAAATCATTGAACTGAGTGGAGCTGAGTTGCAGAAAATGCGAGTCAGTCTTCAGAAATTGCAGCTGCAGAATTGGAACCTTGCTCAATCAAACAGCCAGATGTTAGCGGTGTGCTTGGTTTTCGCCTTAAGTTTATCCTTTAAGTTCATATCTAGAATTATCCAATTCTCAGTGATACTGACTACATTTTTGCTGATTGTGCAGGAACTTAACTTAGGAAAAGACAAGGTAAAAGTTTGTTTGAGAATTCAAGTACATTGGTTATGAGGCTTTTGCTTTTCTTTGTGTTTGAATTCCCAACATTGCTCATTTCAGCTAAAAGAACTTCGGCATGAGCTTGGATGCAAGAATGCCTTACTTAAAGCAAAGAATATGGTACTTGAGGTTCGCTCTAATCTCCAACTCCATTCTGTTCTATGAAGCACAGATATGTTATGCCCCTATGTATCTGTAACAGATGGTACTTGCTTTGATGCTCCTGGATACTTTCCAGGATACGGGTCTTACTTATCCTCTAAAAAAAAGTTTTGAAGTTTATTTCAGATGCATGTCAAATATATCTGGATACATGTCAGATACACAAGACAAACATCTAGGACATATTCAAGCTTAAAATTTAATTTTCACTACAAAAAGGGGAATTGGACAGTTATATAAACTTAGGGACAAGGGAATTTTGATTTTTATATATTCCACCATATTCCAATCAAAAGGGAGAGAAATTATATTCATTACAAGAGGTCTAAATCTTGATGTTGATGCTCAACAAATGTTTTGTTTGGTTTAAACAGCACTATTGTCTAGGCCATCTACTCAGTCTGTTCTGCATATTTAGACTAGTAGTCTTTGCATAATTATTCTGTGAATATAAAATTTCATGTCAGCCTTTTTCCCACTCATTTCCTTCTCCAAGATTCAAGTCTTCTGTTCCTTCTTTAAGATTTATCACTATCTTACTATATGGCGTAGAATAACATGACCAGGCATGGCTCTGTGAAAGCACAAATTTCATTGCTATCTTCACTGTATTTAGTTCCTTCCCACTTTTTTGCTTTCTGCATTGTTCAGAAGTACACCTAATCTAAGAGCATACAGATTAGTAAGTGGGATACTATAGATACTTCATACAGGTCACTGGAATGAGCATTCATAACTGTCAGAAACCTTAATCACCAACCTCCAACCATGGTAGTTTTTTAACTTTAATACCCCAGTTTTTTTTTTATTGTGAAGGTGTTGTGCAGGCATATAAGAAATTAGGTTGATATAGGTTGATATAGGATATATAAGAAATTATGAAGAGCCTTAAATGTGAGTAATCCTATTGGGCTATAGCATAGATGTGGCTAGCGCATGAAGCAAGCTAGATTCAAAGAAAACACAGTATAAAAGGAAAGCATAAGTAGACAAAATCCAACCTAAGCTAGGTCTTCAGGTTTAAATGTTGCATTTCAGCATTGTTTTGTTTGATTTAGTCAGAAATCCTTTTTAATTTGCAGGGAAAAACAGAGTCGAAGCATAAAAATAGTGGCTCTCAGGTGTGTGAGTTAATCTTCTCAGTTATGTTTCTGCTTTATTGCTAGAGCCCTTGCAATTCTTGACATTTCTACCATTTTACCTCGTTTATATTGTTGGCTTAAGGAACGAGAGGTGGCAGCAGCAGAGCAATCATTGCATGTAACTAATGACGATGACAAAACTTGTAAGCGTAATAGAAGGCGCACCGCAAGAAGCCAATGTAATTTTTATGTGACCTAAAATGGCTTTTTTTGTTGAAACTTTTATTCTTCTTCAGAATAGTTATTAATGTATGGAAATTACAAATTACTTGCAGCTATGGGCCCTTCTACTACACACCAAAAAGTTGTAGATAAAGAGAAGGTTGAAAATAAAAGGTTAGTTGACATGAATCACTATAACTTGATGTATGTCTTTAACTGCATACTGCATCACATGACTAGGAAAACGTCTAGCTAATCCTTCGTTCCTATACCTGTAAATATGTGATGTGGGCATAGGCTCTCAGTTAACATGTGATGGATAGTTGATTGCTTTCTATACCTCCAATTATATTGCCATTGTCATGTCTAGATTCTTGCAGTCATGCATGCAGCTGTGCAACAAGTTCTGTTTTCATTGCTTTTTAGAATCCCTTCTTAAAAGAAAAGGGTAAAATACTAAAATCATACACCCATTTATAACTCTAGTCTAAGTTCATGCATATAATCCTACTTGGCATGCAAGCATTGTTGTAAGCCTAGGTTAGTGTAAGATTTAGCTTTTATAAATATCTTCCAATGGGTTTACAGTAAAACATAGAGCTTAATAGTAAAGATATAGTCATCGAAGGCTTCCCACTATGAATGTAAGCCTCTGAGACTGGACCACATTTATTTCATGTGTCTCTCGCTGCTTTCTTTTTTATGTTTCTCGTAATATCAAAGTCAGGTCTCGCCTTTTCTAAGATGGTGTCAGAGCTATATTTGATCTTTTCTAATAATTCTTACTTTTGCTCTGACCAGGCGTTGTTTGAGAAGGCAATCCGCTAGGTTTAAATCCCAGGAGAGGGAACCTACAGAGAACTTATTCGAAATAGAAGATGCTAAATTTCTGGTAAGTCAATCACATGAAAATTCTATACAAGAGGAGCCTGTTCCATTGAATTCATCTTTCAAAAATGAAGAGGAAGGTGACAATTGTGTGCCAAGAAATGAAGCACAAGCATCACTAAGATCTTCAATTGGAAGACCATTACGCAAAGCTGCTGAGAAGGTTCAGTCCTACAAGGAAGTTCCTCTTAAGTGTAAATTGCGGAGGGTAGAGTGATGATTAGAATCTGTTCCTCTTATGTTCACTTCTTTCTGTGCGGGTGTAACTTAGGATACTCTATGGTTGTGGTACTGTTATTTCACATTGTTGCGATATTATCTGTGATGTTATTTTACTTGCAAAAAATTTGTATATCCAATCAAGAAACATTGATGATGATGTATTGGTTTTATTTTTTATGGAGAGCAAATGCATTTCTTTTGTAATTGTTCATACTAAATTATTGCCACAGAAAACTCTCTCAACTATGAGTTATATAGCTTAGACAATGCTACAGCCACAAAAAATTTGCACAACTCACCATGTGACTAGTTGTTACAAAAGTTGTACAATTTTTTGTGCTCCTAACATTGTTCATAACTTATGAATCTTGCTTAAAGATTTTCAATTTGGCAGCTGAAGACTAACTGACTTTCATGTACTTTTGGGCTTACAAATTAGTTTGGTTGAATTATAATTATATTAGCATTGAGTTGGGCTTTGGTAATTACATCTTGACTCAATTGCACCCAACTTCAGACTAAGCCCAAACTGTGCATGCATTACAAACTTCCATCAAATATGTGGGCTCTCCATAAGTTGTCTTGTAGGAACTTTCATCCTCAGAAACTTTGCTTGCTACTCATTAAAACACAGTTATCCAGATTGCTAAAAGATCTGCCAGATTTTTCTCTACCTCCAACCTAAACTATTCAAGTTACTAGCAAGTAGCAAATAGAAAAAAAATGAAGCTGTTATTAGAAAATGATAGTCTTATGTATTTCAAAATTTCAATCACAATTTCGAACCTTTCGGTAGAAACTTATCTTTATTAGTCTTAATCCTGCGAACCTTTTTTATTTGTTATTTTCTTTAGCAAGAGTCTTTGTAATAAACTAGTGGTTATGTACCAAATTGTTGAGCCATGTGATTTGGTGCTTCGTAGTCAAGACTCACACACAAATCTTCAATGGTGAACTGTCTCTCTCTTTATATCACAACAATTCTTCCTAAAACATGCTTGGCATGTTATAGAAAGTTGGAAACCGTGTGGAGCCCATTATATTGGACTCTCTTTCTTCTTTCTTTCTTTTCTTTTTTTTTTCTCTCTCTTTTTTTTTCCTTATCTTTGCTTTAATTTCTTTTTTTGTGTATATTTTATAAACTATAATGCACATCAAATTATTATATCCCACAGGCCAAAATCATATTCATCTAAATTTGGTGGATCATGCCCCTATAAATCTATATTTGTGATCGACATGTGTAATTCATAATCAGATTTCACCTGCATCTTAAAAAGTCTGGGATTTTTATTTTTTTAATTAATTTTTGGGGTTTTATTTGGCCAATCCCGTGAGCTAAAAGACATGTGTCCCCACGAATCCAAAGCACAAAACACCATTTTTACTATAAAGATTCCTGAGAACTCAGTGGACCACGTGGCATATCCAACTAAAACTTAACTACTAATCACAACCCTCACATGCAAAAAGGGTTTAGTGAAGTGACAAATGGGCCGTTGGTTTTTTTCTTTTTTAATCAACTTCGAGGCTCCAAGACCAAAACCGCGTGAGAGAGATCACTTCACGGACTGTTTCCATCTTAGGATACAAGTTAAGTTATGTTACTTGCATATTAGTTTTCATAATCATTAACTTGTCTGGTTTTTATTAGTTTCCATTTGGATTAATCAACGATATTATGGAAAAAAGATTTCTCCAAACTAGTTTGAAGAAACACTTTTCAAATTAATGAATTGCATGTTCTTCTTATATCATTCATATTTGTAAATTTTCAATAAGATAAAATAAATAAATAACTATATCATCAACCAAATATTTAAATTTCAAGTTTTTGTGATCTAAAATTATGTTTAAAATAATAACCGTATTGATTAGATAGTAAACAACATTCGATTTGAAAGAAGTTTGACATGCATGTTAATAACATTCAATCCAACGGTTAAATTTTCAAAATTTCCATTCAAACAAAGAATATAAAAGGAGTTTGAAAAACTAGCATGAAGAGAAAGCTTGTCCTATCATTATAGTATTTATTATTAACAACTTCTCACATAAGTAACTATGAAACATTTTGTAAAAAACTTGTGCTCCAGACAAAACTTTTGAGGGAAAAAAATGTCTTAGTGAGTCATGAACTCTTCAAATTTTGTTGTTTTGGTTAATTTTTATGCAATTACTAATAGCACAGCATTGAAGATCCCACATATGCGTTCTATTCTAAATTGTTGTTTCCAATTTCACCGTATATTCCAAATCAATTTTAGTTCAATAATTAAAGACAATAATTTTTTTTTCACGTTGAGAAGACATGTTATAATTTATGTAAAATACAAATGATGTTAATGAAGATATACCACAAGAAAGTGATACTGCATTATTTATAATCTATTACTTTAACAAGTTGTAAAATATATTGCAATTGTTGCTTTATTATTAAGCCATCCATTTTTTAAAACATTTTCTCAAAAATTGAAAAAATTGTCAATACTTTTTCAATTCCTGAAAAAATATTTCTAAAAATGGATAATTATTGTGTACACACATTAGCAAAATCCTATTATTATTATTATTATTATTTTGAGTACATTTCTATTGCTTTATTGATTTTATCTTTCCCGTGAAATTTAATACTTGAGTGGTAGACTCGAGTCTAATCCAAGCGTGCAAGATGAACTGGTGTGGTGTGTGTTAAAGACTATGTGATGTGCTTATCAAATACAAGCAAGTCCCTTAATTTGCATTGGCTGAAATCACTAATCAGCTAGAAGCGGATTTCAAGGTTTGAGTCATGTCTCGAATGTCTTAATTAAATGGTTATAGAGGCTTAAAGATTTTCTTTTTCTTGTTAATTTACTCATGCACTCAAGGACTTCATCAATCATCCCATACTTTTCGGGTAATAAGCTACCATTTACCCGGAGGTGTGTTAGTCTAAAAAGTTGGAAGTTATTTACTAAAATAAATTCAGGATGGATTCTATTCATATAATTGAGAAGAGATTATATTCAAAGGGCGTTATCATTTCCTCTCTTCTTCTTTTTCTTTTCTTTTTTAATTTACTTACAATCCTATTAGAGGAGAGAAATGAATAATATAAAAAGGGTTTTCATGAGATATTCTATCGATTCAATTTCTTGGGGATCTAAAAGAATACCTATTTTATTTCATTCTTTCCTTATTATTGTTTTCACAAATAAGAGGAACATTCATTCTTTTAGTGAAATACTAATTTTATTTGTATTTTTAAAAAATACAAATAAAATGTGAAGTGTATACTTATAAAATATTATATTTCTTCAATTTATATTCCTCTTTTCATAGACTCTCAAACAAATTATAAAAGTATATCATATTGTATTTCATTTCATTCAATTTCATTTCATTATAATATGTTGAACAAAATATAACAAAAGCCAATAACTTTCACAAAAAGTTGAGTTGGTCAAATTGATGGTTAGGTTTTAGGAAATTCATGTCTAAGGTCCAATCCTCAGTCTCATTTGATATATGATATTTACAGTGCACATTGACCCAATAACAGTTTCCTAAAACATCTTAATCTCTAAACCTATCTCTTCCATAACCAGAAACAAGATAAAGAAAATCGTTGCTACTTTTAACATGTCCACGCAATCTTCTCTCTGCACGTTACAATGGGAATGTTCCTACAATATTATTTTCCAAAATAATGTAGATTCATGATAAGATATATTAAAGTATTTTATATATATATATATATATATATTAAAGAATCTTAACCTATGGCGTCAGTTTTTTTATTAGAGAGTTTTAACCAAAAAACGATAAAGAAAATCGGTGTTATTTTTAACAAGTCCACTACATTTAATGTGCAGGTAATGCCTGGACAGTAACTTCTAGCCTTACAGCTACTCGCCAAAGATTTCAAGAAGGTTCTAGATGAGAGGAGGGGAGGAGTATAAAAGAGAAAGAATTCACTTACAAAAATGGGATCAGAAAAAGAAGAGAAAAAAAACTCTATGTAATCAAGAACTTGAATATTTATATAAGCCTGAGAAATATATATAAGAACATACCATCTTCGGACCTGACTGATGAGTGTTTTTATCTTAAACTTGTTGTTCTTGTTCATTCCAGCACTAAACTAACCTGTAGTAATTCTTAATTGACTCACTGAACGTTCAATATTAAACTCACTCTTTAACAAATTCATTATTATGAGCTCGTTATGCCTTAGTCCAAACTTTTGGGCCTTGCATCAAATTACGTCCTTATTAAAATGTTTCTACAATATCATTTTCCAAAATAATGTAGATTCATGGTATATTAAAGTATTAATATATATATATATATATATATATATATATTAGAGAGTTTTAACCTATGACATCCGTTTTTTTGTTAGAGAATTTAACCAAGACATTCAATCAGTTTTTGGAAGTAGAAATTGAACCTTAGATCTTTTATTAGACGACAGAAGAAATTTTACCAGTTGAATTAATTACAATTCGCGTATGACATATTAAACTATATATAAATATGGTTAGGAGGAGTTTAATAGTTAATATAGCTTTAACTTTTTTGTACAACGACCACTTGGGATTCCAAATATCCTTTTACAAATAACATGATATGATTTGAGACGGAATTGACGACCCACCTAAAGACTAAAGAGGCCTATGTGAATGTGACCCTATTAATTCTATTTTTATAATCTAGGTTTGTTTGTGTTTATCAATGGAGCCCACACGGTTTAAACAAAGTTGTCATCCATGATTTTCTAGGGTTTATACGCCGACAGGAATTACCGTTACGACCCCACTAACAGTGGACTTTAGTTTCTCTGCATGGTAACATGTGTGTTGTATAAGTGATCCAAATTCACAAGCTGATGAATCTTCGAATATTCGAGCTTGATGTAACCTTAATTGTATGAAATTAAATTTGTGCTTTCCCTGTATAATTAATGTGTTAAAAAAAATAGAAAAAAAAGATATGCAAGATCTTTGTACCAGATTACGTTAAGATCACACAATTTGAGCATTCATTAGGAAAAGACTAACTTCGGTTAGAAAGATTAACATTGCTAGTTGGATTGAATTTTGTTTATATTCTTTAACATACATGGAAAATTCTGTGTTAATTGAATGTTATACTATTTAATTTATAAACTTTTTTTATATAATTTTATATTACAAAAACTTAAATATTCGATTTTGTAATTTAAATATCTGATTGATAACATAGTAATTGACTTTTGAATTTCTGGAAATTTTGCAAGCATAAAAGATACGAGGAAAAAATGTAATTCAATGGTAAATTTATCAAAATTGACATCTAATAAAAATATATTGCCTAAAGTCATAACCAAATTTGTTGCCAAACTTTGCATTTTCCTTTTTTAGGAGGTGAGCTTATTAGGGTTTAATTTAATGTATTCTAAAGACAATTAATCCGAGTTTATAAGGCTTTGAAAGTTTTCGGCACAATATGTATATATTTTTTTTTTAAGTTCTCTATCTAAACTAAAATATGCATAGAATTAAAAAATTTCTAGTAGAAATATTGCTTGCAAAGTAGCAATATTCCTGTCTGATTTAAGGATTGATATATAAAAATTCTTGCATGAAAAAGGGTAAGAGTCAAAGAAAACAAAAAGGGACCTACCTTAGACCGGTATTTATTCATTTTTATCTTTTGGTAGAAATGATTCCATTAACCGTCCCCAAAAGCAATTAGTTAATTCTTTTCAAGAAATCCTGTGTTTCTTTACTAACCTCTTGTAACTTTATATTACTTTGAAGCAAAAAAATTGCCCAAGATACCATGATTCTTCGGCAACTACAACCATATGTGTAAAGAAACCACTTTTCGAAAGCAATGACTATATGCTCTACCACTCTAATTAAACATAGAGAAAGACTATACATTGATAAATCTTCTTTACTCTATTTTTTTTTTACAAGCATATATAGAGTAAATTAAATGGTGTGACATTTTATGCCAAATTCTATAATTGAACCACTATCACGTGTCTAAGTGTAAGCAATTAAGTGCTTATCCATACCTTAAAAACCACTCAATATTGAAACTTATAATTGGCCGACAAATTATTGCAAGGAGTACCTAAAATTCCAACCTAAAATTAGTAAAATGAAAACAGGCCCATATATATAATTCTTTTTGGTTCGAACAATGCAAGCATTGGGACCTTGTAGGCTTATCATGGTATCAAACTCATAACAAGTTACTACTCACCAAAGAATTGTGCTCACCATGTTGCCAACCAGATCATAGTCTTTGGTGCAAGCTAGTGCATGTTTGATTAAGAAGGCATCAAAGATACGATAATGTGGGGTCCTAGAATAAAAAAGGGACATAGGGTCCTACCAAAAGGTTTATGATGAAGTTGATGCCCATATTACATTTTACATGCTAATTTTTTTTAATGCATTTAATAGTTAGAGTATAATGTAATAATGTTGGTAAAAGTGATCTTGTAATGATATACATGTCTCCTCTTTTTATATGTAGTATGACTTTCTTAAAGATTGCTACATTCTACCAGGAGAAACAAGGTGGATCTTGTGTGTATTTTTTTTTACTTTTTATGGATATATTAACTTTGTCCTTATAAGAATTATTTATTAAAATAATCATTATAATCACTAGTATTATAAACTTGAGTATCATCATTATCATTATCATTCTTCATAACATGCCTGACTCAAACTAATATTATGACATTGAAGACCGTGGAAGTTGGAGGGGGTAAAGAAGATAAGATAAGTTGATGCCAAATTCTTTCTGGGATTTTCTTACTTGCTTTTGGAGAAGCAATTAATTTACTATGTTGGTTTTGAAAATTACAGGAAAGAATTTTTTTTTTTTTTACAATACTAACTTGTTTTCATTGTGATCTTAAAAAGAGTCTAAAAACATTTCATATTATTTTTTTCATATGAAAATACATCTTGTAATTCCAAGTAATTATTAGGATAAAAACTTTCTTTCACAAAAACTAGCCCAAATAGGATAATATTTTCTATTTTTTGGCTTATTTGAGAACCATAAATGGGAAAACATAACTCAAATTTAAATTTTACACGAGAAAAAAAAAAGTGAAAAAGAAACTAATTTAAACAAAATGTGGATTGAGAAAAAAAAAGTCAATGATCTATCTTTGAAAAGTGAGACAATAGAGAGATAGAAGTTAACATTGTGAGACTTTTTTGTGACGTGAAGTTTATATGTGGTGGTATGTTGAGTATGTAATGTTTTAGAAAATATTTTTTCTTTAAGCTTGGTTTTCTTTGAACATGAAAAACCTTTTTTGTTGACTAACATTTTTTTTATTGTACATTTGTACCAAACACTAAAAAATTCAAAAAACGTTTCCCCGCAAAACAAATAGAGGAAAGAGTAACTTTTTTTATTTTTGACGAAAGAGGAAAAAGTAACTTAATTATTAAGGATAAGCAATTAAGAGCGATCAAATTTTATAGTACCATACATTATCAAAAAATTTAGTTTAATTGTTTCGATCTTGATCATTTAATACCAAAGAATTGCCTAGTTCCTCTCTATTTCAAATGAAGTGGAGAGATCATTGTCCCTAGTTTTATACCCACTTCGAACTTCTTCTTCTTTTGAGTAGAAATACCCACTTCGATCTCATCGAGCTATATGGACGTTTTGGCCATATAAATTAAATTTGTTATTTGGTTTGTTGCCCTTTATATAATTACATTAAATTCTATGATCATAACTAAAACCAAATATTACTTTTTTGGGGGGATATAGTACCTGCCCTTATGAGATCAAGCAAGGACAGAACTATTAAGAGACTAAGGGGGCATACAAAAAATATCAAGTTCTATTTCGATAGATGATTAAGTTGGAATATTTTAACATACAATTATGTTATATCTTTCATTTTATTCATATTTTGTTAGCATATGGCTAATTTTAGTTTTGTATCATAGTTTTTTCTTTTCTTTTGGGAATTTTAGAAAATATATGCTAAATTTTTTTTGGCAATTGAAAACAATTAGATAATAAAAAAATGTTTTCAAATCTCAATTTTCATAAGAAATTGGGAACATCAGATCAAGCAAATATGTATTCTTAATTTTTTTTTTCTTTTTAAATTTCAATGAAACTAGCTAGAAAACAACACGTAAGAAACAACTACATTTTACTATGCACTTAAATGAAGTTCGAGCTACGTAACTCAATTAATAAAGCATTTTATAATAAACGATAAGAGATATTGATTGAAAAGTCTTCTTTTGTTGGTTCAAATTTTTTTAACTTATTTATGATTTTACATTTCATTTTTTGACTTCTCTTTCCGACGTTAGATTAAGAGTAATGTTACAGACATAAATTATTTTACAATATTTTAATAAACTATTAATATGGAAAATTCTTACCAAATTCTAATATGGGTCCACCACTAACATCACATTTATGATTACCAATAATTATTTGAAAAATGTAAAAGTCATATTAGCAGTTTATAAAAAATATTGTAAAATAGTTTGTGTTTGTAACATTACTCTGAAAGTAATTAATGGTTCTGGATCATATCCAAATCCCCTTAACAACATTCCACTTCCAAATCTATGCATTTAGCTACTTCCGTGACGAAATTGATAACTAGCCAACTCTTATGCAAACTACATCTTCATATAATAAGATATTACTGAAAAAGAAAAGCATTTTTTATTTTATTTTATGAAGTTTTAATGTATGGCATCCACTTTTGTAATTTTTGCTATTTATCATTAAATTAAGATATCAACGATAAAATATTTTACTAGTTGAGCTAACTAGAATCAACGAAAAAAAAAATCTTCTAAAAAAAAAAATATATATATATATATATATATATATATATATATATATATAAACTATATGCAGTAATTGACACATGCATTTCTCACGAGAATTTCCGTAAAAATAAAAAATAAAAATCAATCAAGAATTGATATGTTGCTTCATAAATGCACGTTGGAAAAGTAAAATAATAACAAAAAAGAAACCATTCACGTAACAAACATCAAACTTCAATTAAAAACATAAAAGTCATGGTTGTGAAGCATATGAATTGCCTTTATACGCAACATATACATACATATATATATAGGATGGGACAAGCAATCACCAATAAAATCCAGAAAGATGCAAAAATTATGCACACAGAGCTAGTGTCCCCCTCTCTTTACTCTTTCTTCAAGGTGAAAAAGGATGGAGAAGTTGGTGCCCTTGTACTCCGTGTGATGCTTAAATTTGCCGCATCCTATAGCTAAGGCCTAAGGGTATCACACACAAATGCAACATATAATCTGAAAAAGTTTAAGACATAATGCCAAGGATAATCACCCCCTTTGGATGGGACATAAAGGCGCGGCGCCCCACCTTATTATTCCTTTTCAGAATTGGATTATTGTTTTGGATTTTTCACCTCTTTTTTTCGAAAGTTAAAAACTAAGATTACCCTCTAAATATTTTATTAAAATCGAAAAAACCAACTACACAAAGCTTGAAAGATATTAAACAAATCACTCTTACATTGTACATTTTTTTTAAGGGTCATCATCATTGATATTATATATGTCTAAAGCTTCACACAAAAATTGTACATGTGTCCCAATTTGATACAAGCACTTCTTGATAGTTTGCTTAGTCTTGAATTAGTCAAATGGAAACCCCTCTTTCCCTTGAGTAGGACTTTGTTGTTCAAAAGGGGTCCATCAACTTTCTTTGGGAAAATATTGGTGGGAAAGTTTGGTTACCAGCTCCTTTTTCTGACCAATGAAACTACATTTCCTTGACCCTTTTTTTGAACATTGTGAGACAGGATAGGAGGTAGAGGTTGTAATGGGAAATTTCTATTTTTGTAGGGTTCTATTGTATTCCATGCCTCACCATAAAATGGCACATGAAGCCAATCCTCAAGTCAAAATTGAGTTCCCATGAGAAGCTCATGAGTAGGAGATTTCATCTTATGCTTGGTTTTTGTCAAAAAAGACATGCTAGCTCAAAAGTTATGTACAATATTTTGCAAGACTTCTAAGACTTGATTAATTTGAACAAAACTCAACTTTGAGACAACTTTGTAGGGCAAAACTATAATATTAATTGTTTCTTGAATTCCTCTTTTGTTTACCCCCAACTACAATGCTGAAGTGAAGTTCATGAAACTTCGCAGTAAGGTAGCCTCATTTGTTGTGCAATTTCGTTTCTTTTCTTTCCTTTTTGTTTTCCATCATTCTGGGAAACTTTTACCAAAGCTATAAAAAATAAAAAAAAAAAAAAATTAAAGACCCTATTTGTCTTTAATGTTAGGAGTTATTTATTGATCTTATTTTTAAGTTACTTTCTCTAAAATAACTGTTTACAATTATATTGTTAATAAGATGTATCTTTATCTATCACTCATATTATTAAATAAATCTAATAATATAATTATGAATAATTAAGATAATTTCTCATGTGAGCCATATTAAGTCTACTAATAGAGAATAAGAGATAAACGTACATGAAGAGCAATAAGAGAGTATTCTCTTGCATTAATTAAGTGTTCCAATATCCAATGGATAAATAATTCATAGTTTGTTGATTAATAAAATTTGAAGAAAAAAAAAATCATTCTTAGAGATTTAAAAAAAAAAAAAAAAAAAGGTTCTTCATTTTCTTTGGGATATTATAAGCTGCTAATAATTAAAAAAAGTAAGCTAGGTTTATCTTTTGTATAAAGTGAGAAAAAAAAATCAAAATGATTGTACGTACCTTGAAAAAATTCTTACCTTTTAAGTTGGAAATGGAGAACGTTTATTGGGTGTCAAGTTGAATACATGGACTAAGGTTTAAGGATTATTCAACGGATTAATGAAAATATGTGAAACACAAGAAGACCGGCGAGCAATCATTCAACCAAAGTCTATGCTTTTATATTTTATCAAAAAAAGAAAGAAAAAAAATCATTCAAGCAAAGCAATATTTTAATCCAAACAAACAAAAAATTCTCTCGAAATTCGAGGCTAAAGTTAAAAGAATTCTACCTAATATTAGACCTAAATCATTTTAATAATAACGACTTATTATTAAAATACTATAAAAATCAATCAATTATTAAAGCCTGGCCATCTTCAAGAGTCCTGTGAGGAAACTGTTGAGACATACAATATAATTGGGAGGTAAATTAGGTAATATATAGCAGTGAATAAAATTCAAAACTTTATATTGTAAAAATAAATAAATAAAATCAAAACTCTATGTAGTTATGTGTGCAATATAATTTTAGAATAATATTTTAAGCTCTCACGTGGCAATCATTAGCCTATTTACTAACAATTTTGGTACATGCCAAAAAGAAAGCAAAACAAAAACATAGTAGAATGAAAAATCAAAGCCAGTCATTCAAATTCAAATATTCAATCAATTACAAAAAGAAAATCTTAAACAAGAAAACCTTGTTTGGATTTATTGGGAAAGGCAGCCCACGTGTGACAAAAAATCAACAAATTAGAAAACTTGGCTTAATTTTGTAATGATCTTATTTTAGAAACTCGTTGTGCAATGTGTACGTTTCCAAATGCAAAAAATAAATAAAGTTGTGTTATAAATTTTCAGCAAAAATTAAATAAATAGGGAAGGAAACACAATTCCAATGAACTAATTGAGTTCAAGTTCAAAAACTGGTTGGAGACAAAATTCCCCATTTATGTAGAAATTTATAAAAGTAAATAAAGAAAATGTTTTTCAGAACTAAATATGAGAATGCTATCATAACCTAACCCATGGAATACTAAATGTTGAATTCCAATGAAAAAGGAGTCGGCTCCTTAATCCTTAAGCTTAAAATCTTTACCTCTTCACAAAATTCCAAGCACCATAACTAACCATTCTGTCATTGGAGTCACTATTGCATTTTCAAGTCTAAAAAGGGATGAAAAATGACTTCAAAATTTTAATAAATATCCTCTTATGAAATATATTTTAGGATAATACATCTTTGGTCTCTTATTCGTGGCCGATTTCAGTCTTTCAATTAAAATAATAATACTAATAATTTAGTCCTTTAAATTTTTGAAGGGGCACAATTTTTTTCATCCTTTAATTCTTACTTACATGACAAACATCGTGCTAAATGGACCGCTAATGCAATAAATTAAGTTAATATTGACATTTATAACTTACATTTTTTATTCCTCAAATTTGATCTCTCAATTTCAATTTTTTTTATTCATTTCTTTAAATTTCAAATTGAAAACACATCCTCAAAAAAAAAAATACTTTATTCATTTGGTCTATTTTTTGTTAATATCTTGCTTATGCGGTCATTAATGGTATGCTTATCCATAATTTTTAATTAATGTGACATTGTAAAATCTCTCTCTCTCTCTCTCTCTCTCTCTCTCTCTCTCTCTCTCTCTCTCTCTCTCTCTCTCTCTCTCTCTCTCTCTCTCTCTCTCTCTCTCTCTCTCTCTCTCTCTCTCTCTCTCGTAGTCCATGATTTGCATATAGGATTGGTGATGGAAGGAAGAAGAAGAAAGAGGAAAAGGGGCCTCAAATCTTATAGAGGCATGCGACCTATGTATGAGAAGGTCATCAACCTAAGAAACCAAGAGAAATGTCTATCTATTCCATTAAGTTATTCAATTAAACCAATGATTTGTTATTATAACACATAGCAACATCAATTTCATCCAACAAGTGTATTTTTCAATATATTTACATATCTTATTAATGAATTTTTTATATATATATAGTAAATAGTAGCTCTAATGGTTTGATATAAAAAATTATTGATTAGCCAGTCCTAGTCATACAAATTTTTTATCAAAGATTTCAACTCTTCTTATTATAACATTAATAAGTGTATTATTCCACGGAACTCGGGATCGACATATGAGAGAAAAGAAACATTTTCACGTCTCTACCACCCAATTTTGGCCGCGTCTTCTCCCATTTCATCCGCTTCTAATTTTTCCTAAGGAAGCAAACAAAACATTTTGAATCTTTGATGTGCTTATGGTGATATACTATTTAGTCATAGAAAAAGGCTATTAGAAGACACTCTTGTGATTAGGTTGAATGTTATCTCCTTTACCTAGCAATAAAATAAAAATAAAAAAATTCTCTCCTTTAACCTAATACACAAGTGTCTTGTTCTAGCTGTAAAATCATTAATAAAAAAAACCAACGTTATAAGTTCAAATTTATCATGCTCATTATTAAAAATTAGAACAATTTTGAAATAATATTTTACTAATTGTGTTGTTTAATAATATTATTTAAAGTGGCAAAACCCACAACAACCTCTCTCTTTGTCAAATCAAGGTCATTATAATTATATATATAGAAACTTAAAAGAAATTTTTTTTTACATTTTACTCTATACATAGTTTGGGTTCCTATCAATAATAACATCATTTGTAATATCCAATCTATATGGAAGTGTTTGGTAAAAGTAAATAAGGAAGCCGTTTTCATATTCTTCCGCTTTTGTCGCTGATAAACGATTCCCCGCGCTTGTTTGTGCGTAGAACCATAGACTCGGTAATAAAAGACTGTTACTCTCTCTGTCTCTGCATAGCATGTTAGAAATTGGCTTGCTAGGCTTTTGGCCTTTTGTGCTTTTGTCCAACCCCTAGCAAGAAAAGCATAGTAGAGAACAAACACAAAAACAGTGACACCCATGTACTTATTATAAGAGGTAGAAGAGCCACTCAAAAAACCCCACATCCCCTTTACCAGTTTCCCTCTCTCTCTCTCTCTCTCTCTCTCTCTCTCAGAACTACTTGGTTCAATTTTTTCTGTCTAATTATAGAAGATGGACAACCAGCGTAGTCCTCTTCTCAACTTGGTTTACTACTGTCAAGGGAAGGTAGAGGTTTCTTCTATATAATGATATATTTTGAACAATTATTAGTTTACTATGTTTTGGTTTTATGTAGTGAAAAAAAATTAGCTCTTTCTTACTAGAGCTTAAAAATGCATAATGGGGTCTCTTACTTTGCTATATGAGAGCTAATTGTTTCTGGGTATTCTTTATTTTGATCATACAGACCATGGAAGAGCTAAGACATTCCCTGTTGTTCACTACTCTGGAGCTTGAACAAACAAAAATGGCAGTTCAAGAGGAGCTTCGAAAGAGAGATGATCAATTACTTCATCTCAAAGATCTGCTTGAGAAAACCATCAGAGAAAAAGATGAAGCGCAAGAGAAATGTCACAGACTCCTCATTGAGAAGCTGATATTCCAACAACACCAACACCAACAACAGGCAGCTCCTCTCTCAGGAATTTCCAGCATTGAAGATGAACCCAGAAGAGGAATTGACTCCAACAATGGCTTCTCATCCTCAGATTGTGAGGAGAGCATTGTTTCCTCTCCAATTGTTGACCCAATTCCACCACCCCAATTGCCTCCTCCATCACAATCATCACTAGAGCTAGTGCCTGAGAAGCCATTACCTGAAAAAGGTAAGCTTTTACAGGCAGTGATGAAAGCTGGTCCACTTCTTCAAACTCTACTTCTAGCTGGACCACTTCCTCAGTGGAGACACCCACCACCACCACTTGAAACCTTTGAAATTCCTCCTGTGACCATTCCTTCAGCAACAGCACCACCACCACCACAACTCCTCCCCCAAGACTCTTTGTTCAACATTAATGGTTGCAACACTCTCACCAACTGTGGAAGAGTCAATAGAAAAAGGGTTCTTTGTGAAGGCTCTGATTCCCCTACAGAGACCAAATACCAAAGGCTTGTTCTGCACTGACTACAAATTTAAACAGTAATCCCCATATTTGCCATTATAATTTTTAGAATTTAATACTACAATAGTATAGGCTAGTGAGCAGATTAAATTGGAAGTTGGGTATGTGACTGATCTAGCATTTTGTACAGAAGTTTGTTCTAGGCAAAAGAACCTATCCCCAAGTTTTTTTCTTTTTTTTTTTTAACTCACTGAAGAGAAGAGAAAGAGCTTCATGTTCTAGGCTACTTTCTACCGGGTATTTCGGGTGCAGATTTTTGTCTCTTTTTTTTTTTTCTTCTTCACATTTTTAGTTTTTACCCCTATGATGTGAAAGGGGGTTTGATTTCTCTAATGTTGTTGTGTGATTAAAATTGTAACTCTGATAGTATAGCTCAGCACGCGCCTGTGTGTGTGTGTGTGTGTGTGTGTGTGAGTGAGTGAGTGAGTGAGAGGCAGAACAGAGAGAGAGAGAGAGAGAGAGAGATAGGGATTACTACATGAAAGATTTAAAGCTGATGGGTGTGGAGTTGTTAAGGTTTGGGAAGAAGGGATAGGTATGGTTAACAACCAGCAAGGGTTAGAGAGAGCCTCTGCCTTGCTTGTCGGGGGTTTGAGTGGAACCCACAAATCAGAATCAGGATCTACCACTTTGGTGTGATGTATGATTTTATTAATGCAAAGTATAGTTTGATTATTATTGGAGTCTTTACCTCTAATCTTTTGTTTCTTAATATCAACAATATCTTCTTCTTCGTCTCTGTTTATTTATTTATGACTATTTCACTAAAGCCTCTTTTGTCTCTGTGTCTGCCTCCACTCACTTTGTTTATGCTTTTTTTTTTTTTTTTTTTTTAATGGAGCTAAAATTGTCTATCATTAGCTTAATCCATCCCCTCTTTCCCGAGTTAAGCAAATAATGGTTAAGATATCCAAGTAGCAAATGAAATTGCAGTACTACTGGACAAATTACAATGACTGAGCAATTTTGTAATATATTACTTTGAATTGCAAATGAAAGCATAATGGCGTGGTCTTCAATTCACAAATCACAATTCACAAGTCTACATAGACAAATTTCATTACTTGGGTCTCCACCTTTAGATGTCCAAATCATGGAATTTCAACTAGGAGCAAAATATCATTATTCACTAGACATGCATAAACAAAAATTACTCCAATTTTGCTTCTTTGTGCTTAGATCTCATTTCACACATCTACATAGAAAAAATTCATTTATTGGTCTTGACCTTCAGCTATCCAAATCAATTTGCCTGTTTCCACTACGAGCAAAATTACTCGCTTATTCTTCAATTTTGCTATGTTGGGCGTAATTCACAATCCACACTTTTTTTCTTCTTTTATTTTTTTAGTTGGAACCTGACCAAGGGAGGGGCCCTTTGGACCCAACCCTGGTAAGTAAACCACTTCACAAATCACACCTATACACAGTACGCACAATTCACAGGTCTTCACCTTCAGCTGTCACATGGACCTTGCAATTTAATTCTCACTGGCCCATGAGAATAGTAAATCCTTTCATACAGTATCAAGATTAATTCAATGACACAGATGCGTCAATTTTCCGTTTCTAATAGGATACCCACAACTGATAATGAAGCTAAAGGCTTGTTGGAAATTGTTCACAGATAACAGTTGTCATTTATTTGATTCTTAAAAATAAAAATAGTTTATAGTTTAGACATGTTTTGATATTCAGTTTTTTGAAAACTATAACTCAAAATAGGCGTTTTTTATTAATTCCCAGAACGGAAATGGTGACTTCTCAAACTTTATTGTTTTCAGTATATATAGGGGGGGACAAAAAACATATTTGTGAATTTTGCATTTGTTCTTTTATTTTTTATTTATGTTCTTTGAAATCAATGTTCAAAACCATTTTCTGAAAACACAACCAAACAGACTAATAAATCATCCAAGTGCAGCTAATAAAGAACCCTATGCAAATTTTTGATTCAAGGATAACAACATTTAAAAAAATATATATATAAAAAAAGCTATAGTAATAACCCCACATCTCGAATCATATTTCTCCTAAACTCTCAAGCATTTTATACATGAAGATGCGTCAATTAAGCTACAAGTCTTGATAATAACAGCAATTATTTGATGAAGAGTTGGAATGGATCCGCAGCCATAAACCCACAAAAAGGAATAATCGGATATTAAAAAAAGAGGGAACAAACAAGGATTGTATCTCTAACCGAATTCACTAAGTGACATTGAATTGTAGAGGTGATAAGAATGTTAGGCACAAAACCCAAAAAATAAGTGAGCGGTGTGTTTGTCTAGTCCACACGGCACAGAGGAGAGGAGGACGATCAATGTAAAAGTTTTCTTTGGTTAGGATCGAGACCCCTTGACCAAAGACCATAGGATTAGGATTAGGGGGTTTATTTCATTGAAATAGAATTAGACAAGACCTCCCAACTCAACTCAACTCTCTCTCTCTCTCTCTCTCCGCACATGGCAAACGTCCCCATCAACTTAGCACCATCATTAGCACTGACTTGTACATGTATCTTGAATAACCTTACTGGCGATTTGGAGGTTTGAAAAGGAAAGCCACCACAGAGACATGGACGTCTAACATTCTAGGCCTAGCCCATAGAAGGATTGGACTAATTCTACACACACTTAGACCAAACATTTTTTGACAAAATTCCCTTTGTTCCAGAACCTTTTTTTGTTGAGCTGGCAATGGCAACTAAAATGCTTTGTAAACCCATACAAAGACCCAAAACGGAATCACAAGGATAACACAAAGTCTATTATCTCATGCAAATTGGACTCTCACAATTATAAAGATGGCCATGTGACTTCTTGTCAACTTAGACCGTGCCTATATTTTATTTTATTTTTTTCATTTCTTTCTTGTGTATAATTATAACATTACTGGGTATTCAATTTATGATTGGTTGCTAAAAAAACTAATAAAAACAAATCAGTTATACAAACATATCAGAACATTCTTGTTTGAAAGCTTTCACTTTAATCATCTCATATGCTTGATTTCAAAACCAGATATCCTTCTTAAGCCTCGTAATATAATAATGGTACACCAACATGTTTTTTGAGAGATAGTTTCAACCTATGACGATCGCTCCTGATGATAACTCTTTATTATTAGACCAAAACATTAATCAGTTTTTGATATAGGCGGGAATTGAATCCCAGATCTTTTATTCAACCATCAAAGACTTTACCAATTGAGCTAATTAGAACCCACGGTATAGCAACATGTTTGATACACATAATGTTAACACCCCCCCCCCCCCCCCAAAAAAAAAAAAAAAGAGGTTCAACCCATATGTAATCAGGTATTGTAACTATTATCAGAGTAAAAACATGTCTGGAAATATACTCAATGCAACACAAAATCATTGTATTGCATGAAATTTTATGTACAAACTGTGATTGTTCAATAGCACATACAGGAAAATTTTTCTACATGACAGGGCAGTTAATTCTGCAACCGCAGATACAGGAATAATTGTTAGAATTCATAGCGAGTCCATATCATGAAATTTTTCAGTGCAGATAACATCATAGCCTAACTCCTCTATGATGCATCCTACAGTGATAAGGCACTCGCCAATTGGGTTGTATGGTTGAATGCCAAAAATTTGCATTAATATTATACTCACATTGGCTGCATTGACAAAGCTGCTGTTCTTTTACACAGGAAACATCTCCACAAATTGCTGTTCCTCAATCATCTTCATCATCATCTTGATCGTTCGGATGATTGTGCTTTTGAGAATTATACATCTCAGCCACCTAAAAATACAAAATTAAATTGAAAAAAATACTAAAAGAATAAACAAAATACATTGAGTTCAAACAAAAGAGTGGAGAAGAAGTAATTTAGAATTCCTCTTCATATTTTTAATTTATTTCCCTCTTTATTCTGCAATCCTATAATGAAATAATAAAGATTGTTGCTCACCTGCTCGGACGATGTGGACTCCTCTGGTTTCTTATCTTCACGGACACGCATCAGCCGAGGAAATCGAAGAGAAATGCCCTTTTCAAAAATAAATGAAATTAGATGATGAAGAAAGCAGCTTATCCATTGTGTTTATTATAAAAACAAGTCAATATCATATATCCAATCAACCTTATCTGGATCCACTATGCCAACTGCAGCACGATGAACAGGGCTAATAGTCAAGTCTGCAGCTTTCACCTCCCAGACCTGGAAGACAATTACACAACATATGCATGAAAAGGAGCTGCACGATTGTGAGTTTACAACACTCATCCAAATTATCACTGGTGTAATTATTCTTCAATTTTTTTTTGGCATTTTTAAGAACCCAAATTAAAATACAGAAGTTATTTCTAATTTTTATTTTCGTTAATTTTTTCTTTATCATCAGAATTCCTCAACAACCATATGGAGGCTAAAAGAAAAGGAAAAAAAATATAATGATAACCCAAAAGTATCCAGAACAGATCAAGCAAATTAAACAATTGTCATTGTTTTAAACAATGATTTGAAGTTTTAAACTACCAAATTTTGTTGTCAATAGAGCAGTCAACAACAGTTATCTGGGCAAAAGTACTGTATCTAAAATGTGCAGTATGTATGCAATCCTCAAATCCTAGACAATTACTACACACACAAAGAAATGAAAATATAATAATAACTTGCACAGATTCATGTATCGATCCTCAATGTCTCCAGTATTCGTAAAGAGTAAAGATACAGCAGGAGAGCAGGAAAGGCCAAACACTAACAAGGATAGTAAAAAATAGAATTCTACCAATTTGTAAACATACAGAGTTCTCACATTATTTGAAAACATTTCTTGGTTTTTTAATAGAGAACTCCAGTATTCCCATTACAAGGATTTGATAGTTGCCTCTCATGATGTATCAAACACAAACCTGTTCATTTTATGATATATAGGTGCTGAGAATATCTCTATAGATGATGGGAATTTTAGAATCCCTAGGGTGTCAACAATACCGGTCCAGGTCTTGCTCACTCAGTCCATAAGACAGGATCCAGGGACAGTCATAAAAACTTTCTGTCATTTATAAGGAAGAAAAGTTCCATATGATCACTACTTTCATCATATAGAATACAGCACATTACGTATCTATTTGGCATCCGCTTATAAGCTCAGCTTTTAGTTTTTTAGCTTTTATGTACCGCTTTTTAAAACTTCACTTTTTCCCGCCTTTTTCACTTTTTCAAATTTTTTCAAGGTACAAGTATATACTTTAGCACACTTTCAACAAAATATTTTCAGCAAAAAGTAAGAAAAATTATTCCCAAACAAACACATACATGTGACTTAAGAAGCTCATTTGCAACTTATGAAAACGAGATGGAAAGCAAAAACATAAAGACAGGAAACAAGGAATATTTACAATAAACAAACATAGCAATAGCATACAACAATAATGATGTGAACTGTGAAGACTCAAGAAGCTCAATTTGCAAGTTTTGAGAAAAAGATGGGAAACAAAAGCAAAAGGAAAGGAGTTAAAAGGAATATTTACAATAAACCAAAAAGACAAAATTGTTACCTCAGCAGGTTCAAACCATACATCTGGATTCATTGAATCTGCATACCGGTAGTACGACTGGAATTTATAAGAATGTTAGTTTTTTTTTTTATTAAATTTTAAAAACTAGAAGCATTATAAACTTTATTCAAAATAGAGGACATCTGTAACAGAATTCCTCTTAATGAATTGCAAGCTAAATGAGAAGAATGTTAGAACTTGAAAGTAGCAAGTAAAATTATACCAGGAGCAGTAACTATAAACAACCCTTTAGAGGGAACATCAGAAGGAAAGAAACAAGCGCAGACCTTTGGTTCAGGAATCACTTTAGAAGCGAGATTGGTAGAACATTTTTCAAGCACTTCTTCAGAAAACCCAGTGCCTACCAATCACATTCAAATATTAGACCAGATGATAATAATTAGGTAAAAACACTCAATAGTGAGCGACCAGCTGCAAAATCACATATTTGACTCACCTATTTTACAAATGCTTTGAAATTCTTCATTATTGCTGTCATAACAAGCAAGGAGAAAGGCACCATAGAAACCTAACGAGAAACAGTATATCACCATCAATGAAAAATAGGCTTCAACTTAAGATTATGGCACTGACAGAAGAGGAAAAGAAAGATAGCACAGCCTATACATCATACAGAAAGAAACATAATGTGTAATTGTCAATTTAACCCTGGGTTTGGTTACTAGAAGCAAAAAAGAAAAAAAGAAACACGTGCTTGCATGTACTATTTCAACTGAAAATGCGTTTTTTTCAGTTACCTGTACGCTTCCCACGGCCATAGAAAGCAGCAATAGGTACCAAATCTAGTGAGTCCCCTAAACTGCAGAGCATAGCCAATAAATAAAAAGAAAATCATAAGTCATGGTAAAAATATGGATAAGAGGCTGATATGTAATCCTTCTTCATGTAATTTTACTCCTTACTTATCCATGTAATCTTTCTTCAATTTTAGCCAGTTAAGTGACCGCTTTGCAGGCTCGTATGTAGCATCTTTAGTCAATGTTTTGATAATTAAACCCTCACAACTGCAAACCAAGATTAATTAGTAACGTAATAAGAGTAGTAGTTCAATTTTTTTTTTTAAACCATCTTAATGAGAAGGCAAGTGATCAGGCTAAGGAGACTCTGCCTATTAAACATTCTGAGAGTAAAAATGATTCAAGACATTAACGCTTGCAATTTATGTCTATGTAACCAGGAGGATATTCATTAGTGAAATGCATTTGCATTCAAGTTGCTATATTGATGTGATTTAATGGAAAAATAACACATCAACAACCTTGAATAATATCACCTTATGAATTCATGTCCCCACCATGCCCTACCAAATTATGAAAGGGATACCTTGCATTAACCGCACTGTCTTGAAATTTCTGTATTTCATCTAAATCATTTGATGTTATTGCAGTTGCAAACTGGAAAAATCCAGCTTCTTCCTCAAAAGAGCCATATAGATGCTGCACAAATTGACAAGCCCAGAGGTATGATTATATTATCATGCTCTGACTCAGATGCATAAATCCAGACCCAGAAAATAAACAACAATAACACATAAAAATCAGATCTCCCCAATTGAAATAATGCCATTCCTGCAATGGATATGTTTAGTCAAAGGACCATCAATTAAAAAACTAAAAGATTGTATATACATAACAATCTAATAGAAACATCACACCACCAGGGCATCATCCTCCAAAACTCCATAAAACCACTCAAGTAACTTTACTCTCCTATCTCTCAACAAGCATCAGTGCTCTGTTACTGCTCAATAACCTTGTCGAGTACAACTGATTCTTTAAGTTAATCATCAGATTAACTACATTATTATTGAGATCCTCAACTATGATGCTTGGACTTGGGAACAGGTGTCAGGGGCATGTATGTGTTTAGTCCCTACGATATGTGGCCAAAACGTATGGTATTGATAGAACACGCCACATGCATATGAAGCAAATACATGATTACTAAATTTATACAGAGCAAAGGATCACAAAGAGAAGTATCTGTAGTATTAGGCAAAGATCAGAAACCCCATATACACACCTGTGTCGTGTTATGTTAACACAGGTATGACTGCAAATTGAAGGGTCCAAGCAACATAGATCCTCATAGTCCAACCATTGCTGTCGACAACCATTTACGGGGTAAAAGATAGGCAACACCATTCCCAGACCACTATTAACTTCTCATGCTCCATATTGAGTGCATGAAAATTAACACATACATGGAAAGTGGATCATGACAAGCCAAAATGTAAGTGCCAATATGATTTACAAGAAAATTACTGACAATAATTGGGAGAAAAAACTGTTAATATCAAAGTTTGGATGGTATCTTCCTAATGAAGTTGTTTATACAATTGCTGTGTCATGCCAACTACATTAATAATGTGTTGTAACCCCATTGGTAGAACTCACCCTTGAAAACCGGCTTACAAGGAGAAGGTGCCCAAGAGCTTATAAACATATGTTTAAGCTTACACTTAAGCAATGTGGGACACTAGAATCATAACATACCACCACGCTCTGTAGCCGATGTTCACGACGACTCACTCTAGCGACACTAACCCAATGGTAGCCCTTCCTCTTTTGGTGACTCCACTCACCTATCAATTATTTTAATCTAGCCTCTAGGTCGTCCCCTTTGGGATCCGACCACAAAACCACAACTCATTTGATCCCATATTCAATGAGTTACACCTAATTACTCAAGGTGTTGGTTAGCTCTAATACCAAATGTTGGGAACCCATGGGTAGAACTCACCCTTGAAAACCAACTTGCAAGGGGACGGTGCCCAAGAGCTTATAAACACATGTTTAAGCTTACATTTAAGCAATGTGGGATACTAAGATCATAACATAATGTTGCACTACATACCACATATTGCATGGCAAAAGTATAGAAAACCATGAAGTAACCTCCAATATCATAAATGCTGAACTAGAGGTGAGGACTCCACCATGTCATCTATGGAAGAATTGTAACAATTTGATGGTGAATCAAGAACAAGATTCCAACAGACATGATTCAACTAGGTATTCAAACCAGACTGATAACTGTATGACGTACAATAGACCATTGAAATTTTCATGGTGGACTTCATCAGTTATATTTTTGTCACATGTGATAAATAATTATGATGCATGAGTTGTGCAGTCACATGATGAATTGGCAACCATTCATGAAGAAAGGGAATCACACAAATTGTCAGCAGAATAAAGTACCAACTTAGATGTCAGGACAAACACCAAATATAGATAATACTATTAAATACTAGAGGGCAAACACACGAGCAATAAAAAGCACTAAATCAGCAAAGATGAAAAAGGTCATACCTCCCTACGAACTTTAAGTTCCTCCTGAAGAAGCGGTTGGCCATTAAGATATAACATATCAAAAGCAAATATGCAAACATCAACCTTGATATCACTCACATCCACATTTTTACGAGCTCGAGTGCTGAGGGTCTGTCATAATATACATTTATAAGAATACCACTCAGCTCAACAAAGCCTATTGACAACTACAAGGAGCCATGGGTTAACAAATAGATATTTTCACCAAACAAAGAAAATAAATCAATCAAAAGTTCTCTTCAAAAGGTTTTAATTATTTCTTCCCTTGAGAATGATGGAAAAGCATAACAGGTAAATAGATGGCCCTGACCAATAGGATAAGGCACATATAGCAAGATGAACAATTTATATGATAAAGCCAAGGCTAACTGGCTAATCCCTATGAAAATATAAAACGTTTTGTGAGACCAAAAATTAACCAAGAAATCAAGAAAACCATAAGAATTTTTATTACTTTCTCATGACAATTCCAATGAAGCAGAATGAAAGATGTACCAGTCCTAACATCATCTTAAGCATATTTTTTTTTTTTTTTGCATCATTCATTTTGAACTTCCATATATTATAGTCGATTTATGAAACTAGCAAATGTTTCTAAGAATAAAATCAGCATATAAGTTATAACACTGTCGTCTACGACTTTATTTTATGACATCTCCCTAATTTTTTTTTTTTTATGGCATGGAACCTCACCAAGGCAAGGCCCTTGGACCCAACCCCGGAGAGTAAACCACAGATACACAACCCCACTGCCCCCCCCCCCCCCCATCTCCTCCCTAAAACTGAAATTTTTGAACTTGCAGAAACCCAATACTTGTGGCAGGACCCACTACCATGCAACATAGTTTAATAGGAATATAAAAGTCCAAAAGAATAAAACAACATGAACTGATGTAAATCTAGTTGTTGCTTCAATATGCCTGGGACATTTATGAACAAATGAAATGCCACACATCTTATCAATATGTAATGGCATAAAAACAAATTCAGGGCAGGGTCCAAAATAGGGTCAATGTGCCACTGCCTTGAAAAAAAATTATATACATTCCCCTTTATTCAATGTTCTGACTTCTTCCTGTGCTGTTTAACCCAAAACAAAAATGAGTTACTAACTTTTCCTCTCACTTGGACCACTTTGTAGACATCTTTCATATATTTTTACAATTATAAAAGATTTTTTTATGGGTTTGAAGTATTTGTTTCCATTTTGAACTCTGACGGGGTATTGAGACTGAATTCCTGATTAATGCTGAATCATTGCGTCTATAAAGAATGATATAGGAATACATCAGTTAAATATGAAGACACTTTACCTGGAAGGGAAGAATAATCTGTTTTTCACGGTTATAAGCAACAAGTTCACAATCCAGAACAAATGATCTAACAGATGACTTCTTTAACCTGCATACTGATGGTAAACATTAGCAACTATAAGGATAATAAACTGTCTACTAATCGACTGAAGTACTAATTTAACATGCAAACAAGCAGTGAACACCACTTACTCTAACACATAAATTGACTACCAATACAAATGTTATACCCTAGGCTAGCACGTGACATATTGTGAAGAATGGAACTCAATGATGATAAAGTGATAAGAGCAAAAATGATTGGACATTCTATTGGTAACCACAGGATCTAGTGACATAACATTGTGAAGAAAGGAACTAAATGTCATAAAGTGATAAAAAATAATAAATAAATAAAAAGAGAGATATTAAGTGGAGTTGTAGCCTTAGGCTACAACCCCCTATAGTTTTCGTTACTGAGATATCTTTTTTTTTATTGTTCCTTGTAGCTAAACTTTATCCTAAATAAAAATGTTTTGACATTTTACTGGTAAATACAGGATCTATTTTTCACTTATGAAAGTTTCTCCACAAACAGAAATATGAGAAACCTGCTCATAATTTGATATTTTATGGAGATTTCTACAGATACTATTAAAACATACATTCAATATAACAGATAGGAAATATCACCTATAACAGAAATCTACCTTGAAACTGTAATGACAACATCAGGAAACTTTCCAGTGTTCCGTTCAGCATTTCGACTATATATCTCAACCAAACCATTATCCATGTAATGTATCTGTGCCAAATACAGTAAGTTATTGCACATGACATATACCTTTAACAGTACAAAGTTGGTGGTTAGTTGTTGGACTAGGTAGTATCACCTGGGCACGTTCTCCATCATACTTATATTCACAGGTAAACTCAGAATCCTGAAATTTACGTACAATCTCCTGTACCGTTTTAGTTGGCTTTGCTAGCATAGGTCCAACTGGAACACCAGGTGTAAAGTTACATGTTTTTGGGAGATTCCACACACCACCACTAAGAAGCGCAGGGACTATTTTATCATAGACAGGAAGTAGAGAGTATGCTTGTTTAACAATCTTCATAGCCTGATGCAAGCACAACCATAAAATCTAACTAAAAGAGAACATTAAAGCAAAAAAATACTTATGCAAAGTCAACCAAAATGGCATAATATTTACATCCACTAAGAATACTTGTAAAATCTAACAAACTCAGTCAAAAACTAAATCTGACAGCAACATGGAACAGGTCAAAAAAGAATAAATAAAATGAGGGGGGGAGGTTATCAGTGATATAGAACCAACCTTTTTCTAGCACCTAATAAAAGGGCTATAATGCAACTGGTCATTGCTCACAATACAAATGAGCTTCACATGACAAAATAACAGATGTTGCCTCCTTTTATTGGTAATTACATCTACAGCCGGGAAGGCTTGAACCCACAACCTCACCCATGTTGGAGAAGATTTTGTTTGAACTAGTCTATTGGCACTAGCAGATTTCACCCATTACCTTAAGATCTTGACAACATTCTATTTCTTTCTAGAACTTATGAGATGTTGGACCTTTCACCAGATCACATTCTCAGACCCTGAGAAGAACTCACTGTACCATAGACGTGTGGACTATCTACTGGGAACCTCCTAAGCTCTTTGCCAACTATTTTCCTATCTCCCTACAACATTGACAAAATATTGGTGCACCACCACTAATGAGATATTATTTCTGGACCTCTTAACCACAATTAAGTACAAATAGTACACATGAACTCAAAACAAATATTTGTATTTTGTTATTATTTATTTCTAACTCCATGTCAAAAAAATCGCATACTTTCCACTTAAATATAATGGCACGGAATACAATGCTATGACCTACCACCAACCTGACCCCAAACGCATACTGCCATGAGATACAGAATAGTTAAAGTGATAGAATCAGTTTAACATCATAAAAACTGTCAAGAGACATGGACACTTCAAACTCAAGTGTTATGCCTACAAGGTGATGCCTTTTCTAGACCATTTACCTTAGGTAAACATATACACAAAAGGCTTTCCACAGTGTCAGAATACCTGACATACTGCAGCATGTTTCCAGACCTAAAGGAAAGAAACTCACCTCTTGTATAGGAGACTGGATGTTTGGAGGTGGTGTAGAATCTTTTTGGGTATGTACAGCAGCTTGACCCAATGCAGCTAAAAGAGTCTGCTCTGCCAATCCAATACGCAACTTTGCCTACAAAAAAAAAAATCATAAAAGCTTTAAAAAGAAGAAAGGAGTCAACAAGTTTTTTCTTATAAGTAAAGAAAGGAGTCAACAAGTTGATATCTGATAAATGTCCAATTTGCAACCTGAAGTAGACGAATTAGATATTGAGGCTCACAATCGGTGGCAGCAACAAGTAGTCCCTTGATATGGTTTTTTTTCTTCTCTTGACTATCCTTCCCAGATTCCTTTCAAAAGTTCAACATAAGAACAAGTTAATTACAAAAGGAGTACTTTCTAAAACCAATTTTTAACCCCGCTACAGAGTTCCCACACCTCCCCAAATATTCAAGTCCTGAACATTGTCAAACAAACAACAGTGCCTCTAGATTATATTGCACAGGGTATATCCATATTAACACCACAATACTTGTTTCACAGATACAATTTATATTGGAGTAATAAATTAGTCTAGAAATATAATAAAAACTAATCATAATTCTCCGTTTTAGGATGTGTAAGCCATAACATGGATCACAAACTTTGAGAAATCCAATGATTCAACATTTTTTGCTCTTTCTAAAGTCAACTACAAAGGAAAAGTCAAAATCCTGTAGTAAGTTGTCCCACGCCACCAGGGGGGGGGGGGGTGCTGTTGGGGTAAATAGCATTAAATAATAGAAGAAGCCCACAACAAAAGGCTCAACATTTCAAACAACACAGCTAAGAAGGATGGTAACAATTTTTAGAAAAGGATAAAAAATAAAAATAAAGCACTGAAGGGGAGAATATATAGAACCAAACTCAATATGGTAGGACAACCCAAACCAACCATCACAACATATATATTCTACACTCTAAATCGAAATATTAATTATACCTACAACCAAAAGACACATGAATACTTAAAATAAATTTAAAATACCAATAAGCTATAGCTTCACTGGCACTTCTCCCATAATAATTGGTTGGAAGGTAAGGTTGTGGGTTAATAATTAAAAAACATAAGCTTAAAAATTGAGAACTGATATAACTTGGAGGTGGTGGGCACATTTTTAAAGAATGGCCTTTATAACCCTGACTACCAAAAACTACAAAATTCCTAAAATAAGTTGTTTTTTTATATATTTTTTAGCATAATTAAAATTCCTAAAAGAAGTTAAATGAATCCTATCCCTAGTTATAAATCAGTTTCAAATCAATTTCATTGTCAAGACATCTTCAATGCACTAAAGCACATAGCAATATTCACATCTGTGTCCTTTCCAATTTAAACTCAGATTCTTCTTGTATCCTGCCAAAAGAAAATATACCCTTTGAGCTAACTGCAGGGCACTGCAAGTTCTCTGTTGTGTGAGTCAAATGCCCTGAAAGAACTAAAAAACTCCACCCCTGATAATAATCCTTATCCAAGACAGTCTACTGAATGAGGATTATCATGAATTCATGATCTATTGGGTCCAACCTTGCAAACCATAATGCAAACCTCAAAATAAAAATTTTCTGGGATCAGCTTTTGCCACCCCTAATGATAATAAATAAAATACTAAGAAAGCATGAAGCCTCATTATGAAAAACATGCTCACAAGTCTCCAATTTTGACTTTGGTTGATTCCAAGTATAATCAGTCTTCTGAAACAAGGATAAACCCATTTTCTGAAGCAGTATATTATTGACATCTTCAACAGAAAACCCTAAATTGCATTCACAAATGCTTCGCAAATACAAAAGCAAAAATAAGAGAAAACAATTCTCATAATACATCAATCCATGGACAAACAATAGAAGTCTAATTCAAAATAATTAGAATTATGAATTTAACTTTGGAAAAGGAGATATTGTACCTTAGCAATGAGCTGGAATGTATTAAAAACCTTGGTAACAGTTAAGGCATCAGGCTTGCGCATCATAGATTGAGATGAACGGCTTGCTTTCGCAACAAGACCCAGGTCTCCCAAAACCTAACAATTTGAACAAAACAAAATAAACTTCAAAAAGAAGGCAAAAAGAACTGAAGTCATAGATACCAATAAATCCAAAAATAGGAGTGGACTCACAAAATAAAACAGAACAGATTTGGGATTCTATCAAAATGAGGTTTCTAACCAGCTGGATTTGACAGATGAGGCAGGTTGCAATGTGAACAATGTTTATCCATACAAAGGCAGATCTTGCGAAACTTTTATTAATTTCCACACTGACTGGACACAAACAGACAAGCTATAGCCTGAATTCATATAATCTGTTAACCTCCATAGCACCACCTGACCAAACTTAGTAAAATTTAGACTTAAATCATAAAACAGATACTGAGTCCAGAAGCCTAGCATCAAAAGAACAGTTCTGCCAGAACTTCAAGCCCATTTGGTCATTTTTGCATATTACTTTCCTTGTCCTCAATAACTTTTTGCCTTCTCTATTGTTATTTTCTTATTTCCTACTTATCAAAATATATATATATATATACACACACACACATATAGTTCTTATTTCCAGCCCTCCTTTTCATTTCGTTTTCAAGAACCCACCAAATGCATCTTCCATGTTTTCTATTTACTTAAAAACTACATTCAAGCAGGCAATTCAAAACTTACATAACACTCACATTGCCAGGAAATCAGCAACCAGAAAGTCGAAGCCCTCCAATATAATTATTAATCTCAATATTCTTAGACCCCCCCCTCCCCCACACTTCAGCTTAAATTCCAACCATGTGTTAGATTCCTATATTTTTGCAATCTTTTCTCTTCCTACATTTCATCAAATCAGCATCCACTTTTTTCATTCATATCTCTTGCTACGTTTCATCGGCAATTCAAACCTTTCATCTATGCATTCTATTAGTGACTAAAGATAACACACTTACACTTTTTCATACAGCTACGTAACCGATAAAACAAATGTACCTGGTATTGCTTTTTAACCTGCACCTCAGTCCTCCCAAAAGCCTCGGCAAGCGCCTTAATGATGGAAGCATCCCCAATTCCAAGCTCCGTCCCCTCATGCGCCGGGGCAATCCTATTGGCCGAAAGATACACAATCGGCACAAGATCATCTGGGGTTGTAACCATCACAGTCCTCAGCATATTACACACAATATCCGTAGTCAAAATCCGCCCCGACTCGTTCGAAATCATGTCGAAAACCAAACAAAGAAACATGAACGGAACACGCTCGCCCTCGCCCCAAATCGCCACCGATCTCGGATCAAAATCCCCTGCTTTCTTCTCCTTCAATTCCGGCATTTTGCTCTTCAATTGCGCAACCCTCTCCTCCACGCCGATCACCTTCGTCTTCTTCTCCAACCCAGTCAAATTAGGATCTTGAACACAGCTTCCATTCTCTTTAACCTGCTTGGTCTCGCTAGACTCTTCGGGTTTCGCGTCGGAAACGGCGTTACCAGGCGGCGAAGAATTGGGGATTTTGGCGGTTTTGGGGTTTTGGGGAGGGTTGGAATCTAGGGTTTTGCGCTTGTTGGGAGAAGAAGATTGGGGCTTTTTCTTGGAGGCGGCGGCGCGTGCGTTGGACATGAGTGCGTCGAAAGCGGAAGGGGGCTTCGACATTGTGAGGCTAGGGTTTTTGGAAGAGAAGGGTTTTGTGGAGACGAGAAAGGAAGAGAGTGTTTTGAGAGCTGAGCGAGAGCGAGAGAGTGAGAGTGAGAGTGAGAGTGAGAGTGTAGGGTGGTGGTAGTAGTAGCATGAACGTAGTGAGACTGAGAGCATAGAGCTTGAGACCAGAGAAAGAGAGAGAGAGAGAGTGTGGCGGTTTTGTTAAGAAACGAAGCCAACAAATTTAGGGGAAATAGGCATTGGCGGGAAGATTGCACTTGGGGAGTATTAAAGGATTTTTTTTTTTTTTGGTTTATTTTTAAAATGTTGGAGGTTTTTTTAAATATTATTATTCCGTTAAATATTAATGAATGTCCTATAAATATTGGTTTATGAATTTTTGTTTATACAAATTTTAAGACAAAAGAGTAATTGATATTTTTAATAGTTTTTTTTTAATATTTTTCATAAAAGTGAAATACAAATTTTCTAAAATTATCTATTAATAAATGCCCTGAGGGGTAGGACATTCATTAATCGGACCCTATTACTATTATTACCATATTGGAGTTGAAACCAATAAGTTTCTTGAGTCAAAAGTGATAAAGATTTAAACTTTAAATTGAGGTGATTTCAATCCACATTCTGAAATTAAGATCAAACACCATAATTTGCCAATTTTTTTTTATTGATTTAATTCACAATTCAACTCATCACATGATTCAAGATTATGTAAAATTTACCATCATATTGTAAATTTTAGTTTACTCAATTGATAAAATTTTTTATAATTGAATAAAATATTTAGGTTTCAAATCACATGTATACCTAAAAACCAAAACTAGTATCTACTCATAAGGGATAAATATCATGGTGTATTTTAATAAAAAATAAAAAATAATTTTTATTCTTACTATATTTACTATGGAATATTATACCAATCAAAGAGTTACACAGATATTAATATCTCATCAATCCCATAATCTTTCTAATTTATTTATCCTTATGTTATAGTTATAACTAGGGGTGTCCACGGGTAAGGTCGGGTCGGGTTTGTGCCCAACCCAGACCCAACCATAATTTTTTGGGTGGGTGAAAATCAAAACCGAAACTGACCTGTATTAATAGTCGGATCATCTGGTTTGGGTCTATCGGTTTCAAGTAGGTTGCTAGTCAATTTCAAGTTTTGAAGTCAGTGCCAATATTTCGCCGGATCGATCAAGATCTGGCTGATATTTGGCCGAATCCATCGAATCTGGACTAAATCTCAATGAGATCTCGCTGGATCTAGTGGTTTTCATGTTGCTCTTTGTCAAAAAAATCAAAAATATCGTTAGATCTGGTGGATTGCAGTGAATTTCAAGAAGCTCTTTGTCAGAAAAGCTTTGGATCTCACCAGATTTTGTTGATTTTATGGTCGGGTCGGGTGGCTTGGGTTTTTAGGGAGGAAACCCGCTAGCCAACCTAAACGGATTGGATTCTGTGGGTGGCAACACACCGGCGACTGTCAGATTGATCGATTCGAGTGGTGGCCGGTCAGTTTCGGGCAAGTCCAACGGGTCACCAGGTTGTGTGGACACCCCTAATTATAACTCTTATGCATTCTATGCGGGGGGTATTATTACTATTTTGAGGGAGTCTAGAAAGCCTTATAGGCATAAACAAATACATACGGTTTAAGAAATTCATGTATAGAGTGCTCATGGTTATTTTTATGTAAAGTATTTTGTGGGCAAAAAAAGATGTTTCTTTGGTAGAGAGCATTGAGCTTAACCACTTGCTCAAAGTTGGTCAAATAAAATAGATTGTTTCTTTCAACTTTTGGTTTTTTTTTTTAGAGATAATTACAATATGCTGCTAACCTCACAATTTAAACTCTTTCCTCCCAATCCCTCAAGCACTTTGGGTGTCAATTCAACTAAAAGGCCTTTGCCTTCAATTTTTGGTTATGCTTGTGAATATTGTCTCTTTTAGCTTTTGACTCTACTTATTTCACAAGCACAATCAAAATAGAAGCAACTATAAACACCTTATTGTATAACTTGAACCCATATTCCTCTATCACAACAATACAAGTGGCCCAACACCAAAAGTCAAGCCAAATGGAACATAAAGCCTCAAGTGATTTCAAAATGAACTAGCCTTGTATACAAGAGTGAAGGAACTTCTTTATTTTTAGCTTATTTTGTTAACATTTCACATCAACCAAAACTCCCCTTAGATTGTTCGTCCACTAGTCAATTGTTTTTTCTAATTCCTTTTTTATTATGTGTTGGCCAATTTATTGTGCCTTATCGATAGAATGGAATGGTCAAGCTTCAAGAGTTTGTCTTTGTGTTGAGGAAAGTTTTCATTTTATTTCTTTTTTATTTAACCCATATTCCTCTATCACAACAATACAAGTGGCCCAACACCAAAAGTCTAGCAAAAAATGGAACATAAAGGCTCAAGTGATTTCAAAATGAACTAGCCTTGTATACAAGAGTTAAGGGACTTCTTTATTTTTAGCTTATTTTGTTAACATTTCACATCAACCAAAACTCCCTTAGATTGTTCGTCCACTAGTCAACTGTTTTTTCTAATTCCTTTTTTATTATGTGTTGGCCAATTTATTGTGCCTTATCGATAGAATGGAATGGTCAAGCTTCAAGAGTTTGTCTTTGTGTTGAGGAAAGTTTTCATTTTATTTCTTGTTTATTTTCTACTTTTTATCTATTTTTTTTCCCAATTTTGTTTGTTTTGTTTTAATTTAGTTGATTGACAGTAAGGTAGTAACGTATTAAGATTAGAGATGTAGTTTCTCCCCCCCCCCCCCTAAATTACAGTAGAAGTTTATGCCTTGGGCACCTTATCTACATGAGTCTACATAAGCACCTTAGAAGGCCTGCTTACCCAACATTTGTCGCGCATACAAATGTCTCTTTAAAAAAACCCAAAACATTCTAGTTTGATTCCTTAAATGTTATTTTATGGTTTTGTTTTATCATTCAAATATATATACATGTAGTGGTATGCCTAATATATGAAATGTATGCTAAAATTTAGGTGCTTAACACTTTCTCAAGTCCACACTATAACTTCTTTTTTTTTTAGGGTCAAGTCCACACTATAACTTTAGACCTAAAATATGGTTCTTGAAAATTATACATAGGGTTTAAATCAAACATGAGACTGAAACCAATTATCAACTCCTATTCATGGCCCAACCCTTGAGTTAGTGGCTTGGCCCAATCATTGAGTTAATGACATACTTATATTCCTCCCACATCACGCTACACCCAATTATAAAATAGTCACATGGTGCTTTACAACATAAAAAAAATTTCTGATGCCTGGGGCGCTTACAGTGACATTTAAAATCCATGATTTTTAAAAACTTTGTATGAACAACACAATCAAAATAAATTCTATATTGTTACAAATTGAAATGAATTGAATGATTTAATTATAAATGAAATTATATTACCTAAGTTTAAGAGATTTAAAATTAAATTTAATAATTTATTTAATAATTTTGGTTATATAACAAAAACTGTGTCTATATATATATATATATATATATATATATATATATAGAGAGAGAGAGAGAGAGAGAGAGAGAGAGAGAGAGAGAGAGAGAGAGGGGTTCAGGTTACACCTGATTTAACTTCTAAAGAGTTACACATTTTTTGGATCATTGATTACTATTAGATCCAAGGTCCCTTAGATCTAATAGTAATCAATGATCTAAAAAATACTCATATATCATTATTACTTCCTTATTTTTTAGAAATTAGTGATTTAGGCATCAACTCTTTTTATTAAAGGAAAAAAAAAAAACTACAGCATTAACTCTCCACTCTCTTCCACGTTATCATCTTCTTCCTCTCATCCCCTCTCACATATTTCTTCTTGCACTATGTACTTTTAGGCCATTACCATTAATTTCTTAACAGTATTTTGTCTTGAGGTACTAGAAAATATTAGAAGTATATGGCCAAAGTCACAATTGTTTTAGAGAACGATTGTTGAGACTAAGTATTTCTAAAGCCCACATGACAAATATTATTCAAGGTAATGCCAAAACTCAAATGGATGAAAACAAATTTCTCCTTTTTTTAAACCATATACTGTGGTTAAATAATGGCAAAACAATACTCCATTCATAATAAATGAGTTTGCAAAATGGTAATGTTTATTAAAACAAAATAAAGATAGCTTGTATTTACAATTTTATCTTGAGAATTTTATGAATAGTGGAGGCTTGAAAGTATAGTGCAAAAAGAATAATTATTCATAAAAAATTAATATTTATTGCAATAAAAATATAACCAAACAACATATTAGCTAAACTATATAAATAACTATTACATTACATTGCCTATTATAGTCTAACAAAAATGTCCTTAAAGTTATTTGTGGGGGGTAAAAGCTCTTGAATGAACATTTGGGCTTTGGGCGTGATTGGCTAGTACCAGTTTGTTTTGATCAGGGTCTTTAGGCTCACAAGTCAGTCCGCACTGTGGAGGTCTAAGAAGTTGTTCGAGGAGGAGTGTCTCCTCGGACAGGCTCAGCAATGACCCTGGGACTTGCTAAATGGGTTAGAGGTAGGATTTTGGAACAACTGATGGGTAAAGGGGTGACCCAAGCACCCTTTAGAAGCAAGGATGTGTGAGAAATATCTGAGAAAAAAGCTGCTACCACCACATTAAAGGCCCTGCATCTATCTCCCTGGCCGCATTAATGGGGAAATGACCTCTGAACAGTAGAATTCAACCTTCTTGCTATTATTTGAAGACTTCAAGAAGATGGTGGATGGGACAAGTATCTAAGGGGAAAGATTAATATGACACGTGGATGAATCAGTGAAGGAGAATAAGTATATAAGGAAACGAGAAAGGAAAAAGAAGGGGGCCGGACCCCTTAGCTAAAAAGAACTAAGAATTGTAAACTTTGGCATAAAAGGAGAATATTTATACAAATCGCTCTCGACTTACGTCCGAGGAGGTCTTTTTGTCATACCTGTTTATCATTTTCACGAATTGTGGCACTCTACCTTGTTAATTGAACTTCCAACATCCCGAACCTAGGTTTCAAATCCATACTCTACAAATTTAATTGTATAAGGCTCAGTGGGCCTGAGCCCATCACCTGCTTTTAGGTCCGGGTACAATGCGCTTACAATTGGCGTCGTCTATGGGAAATCTAGTGTTGAAGGAATTGGAACATCATGGCAGGCTTAGGTCGGTATCATGCAGAGTCTCAAGGATCCCAGCCCGAAGATCTTTTTGAGCATCTTGAGCGTCGGAAGGATTGAAAGGGAAGTGTTCATACCGTATATCCTAGTGCCAGTCATACGCGTGGCGGAGGCAGTGCCACCTATGATGATGATTCCAGGGCCATGCGGAGGGAGATTGACCACCTCAAGAGAAAACTACGCCGTGTCAAACGAAGGCAGGCTTCACCCCCATCTAATCCTTCTTCAGGGGAATCCCAAGGAAGCAGTTACAGTTCAAGGTCCAGGACTCCCCCTAGCGAAACCTTCTCTTGCAAAGGGGATGACCTACCAGGTCGTAAGCATAAGAAGCTTCCCTCTAGGGGCTTGGGGAACAATGCTATGAGCCAAGCGTTACACCAACTCTCAAAATTGCCTTTCTCACGTAGGATTGAGAAAGGAAGGCTCCTTAGACGGTTCACCCAGTCCACCTTCACCATTTATAATGGCAGGACAGACCAGGTGGAACATGTGAGCCACTTTAATCAGAGGATGGCAGTTTATTCTCAGAACGAAACCTTGATGTGTAAAGTCTTTCCTTCTAGTTTGGGACCTATTGCTATGAAATGGTTTAATGGACTAAAGTTAGGGTTTGTCAATTCGTTCATGGAACTTACTAAGGCATTTGCGTCTCGGTTCATTACATGCAGCAGAGTTCCTCGGCCGTTGGACTCGCTATTATCTATAGCCCTGAGGGAGGGGGAGACATTGAAAGCATACTCCAACATGTATTGGGAGATGTTTAATGAGATAGATGGAGATTTTGACGAAGTGACGATTAATACTTTTAAAGTGAGCCTTCCCACTAATCATGATTTAAGGAAATTCCTGACCAAAAAGCCCGTACGGAGTGTACGTCGCCTCATGGACCGTATTGACGAGTACAAAAGGGTTGAGGAAGATTAACAGCAAGGTAAGGGTAAGGCGAAGGTTATCCCGCAGGAGAGAAGGGATTTCAGGTCGGATAGATACCATAACAGTAAGTCGAGGAAAGATTACTCTAGGTAATCTGACTCAACCACTCCTCAAGCAGTTAATACTATATTCCGAGAACTAGTACACCAACTGCTGGAGAAAGTCCGTAAGGAACCCTACTTCAAATGGCCCAGCAAGATGGCAGGGGACCCTACGAAGCGAAATCAGAATCTTTTTTGCCAGTACCATCAGGATGTGGGTCATACCACCGAGAATTACCAGACCCTCTGGAACTATTTGGAGCAGCTTGTTAGTGAGGGAAAATTGAAACAACACTTGTATCAACCAAACGGGTAAGGCAGCCAGTCAGGTTCAAAAAATCAGAAGAACAACTCGCCTCGGCCGCCCTTAGGGACGATTAACGTCATCTTCGCTGCACTTGGCAGGACCGGTTCTTGTCCTACTAGGGTGATGGCAGTGTCACACTCCCAGGCCGAGGAGTCAGGCTCGAAGTCGAAGAGGATCAAAGGGAGTGCGCCTGTCTTGGGATTCTCTAATGAGGATAAGGTTGGGACTATCCAACCCTATGATGACATCCTGGTGGTCACGTTGAGGATAGGGAATTACGACGTTAAAAGGGTGATGATCGATCAAGGCAATGGTGCGGATATTATGTACCCTGACTTATTCAAGGGGCTTAAGTTGAAACTTGAGGATCTCACTCCTTATGACTCGCCATTAATAAGTTTTGAAGGGAAGGCTATTAAACCAAAGGGACAGATTCGATTGCCTATACAGTCTGGCTCGAAAATGGTTGAGGTGGATTTTATTGTAGTTGATGCATATTCCCCATACACGGCCATCCTTGCCAGGCCCTAGCTGCACACTTTGGGTGCTGTCTCCTCGACTTTGAATGTTAAAGTAAAATTCCCTTCGGGGGGATTCATCAAGAAAATTCTTGGTAGTCAATTAGCGGCCAGGCAATGCATATCGGCTATAGTATTACATCAAGCCAAATCAGAGTCCTCGGCCTCGGCTGGGAAGGACTTATAGCAATTAACAACTCTCGATGCGCCTGATGCGGTGACAGCAAAGGAGGCCATGTGTGAAGATTTGGAGAGGTTTCTAATAGCCGATGACCCCGAGAGGTTCTTTTAAGTTGGGATACGGTTACCACACCAAGAGAAGATGGAATTGGTGAAGTTTTTGAAAAATAATATCGATATCTTTGCTTGGGATCCCTATGAGGCTCCAGGGGTTGACGCAAGCTTCATTTGTCATCATTTGAATGTCAATCCTGCCGTTGTTCCTAGGAGGCAACCACCTCAGCGTTCCTCCAAAGAGCATTTCGAGGCTATCAAAGAAGAGGTGCTCAAGCTCAAAAGGGCTGGTGCTATTAAAGAAGTTTTCTACCCGGAGTGGTTGGCGCACACAGTTGTGGTGAAAAAGAAGAATGGAAAGTGGAGAGTGAGTGTGGACTTCACAGACCTAAACAAAGCCTACCCGAAGGACTCGTTCCCGATGCTACGCATCGATCAGCTTGTGGATGCCACGGTCGGGCATCCTCGGATGAGCTTTTTAGATGCTTTCTAGGGTTATCACCAAATACCATTGGCGTCGGGTGATTAGGAGAAGACTGCTTTCATAACTCCAACGGGGAATTACCACTATAAAGTGATGCCGTTCGGATTGAAAAATGCCGGGGCGGGGCTACTTACTAAAGGATGATGACTAGAATGTTTGAATCGCAACTTGAAAAGACCATTGAGGTATATGTGGATGATATGGTAGTAAAGAGTAAGGCAATACCTATGCATGTAAAAGATCTGGATGACACCTTTCAAATACTTAGGAGATACAAGCTGCGCCTTAACGCCTCAAAGTGTTCTTTTAGGGTGGGTTTCGAAAAGTTCCTAAGCTACATGGTGACTCATAGAGGGATAGAGGTGAATCCAGTGCAGGTCAGAGCTATTCAGGGCTTGCAACCTCCTTGGAATCCAAAGGAAGTTCAAAAATTGACAGAGATGACTACTGCTCTTAGCAGATTCATCTCTCGGTCAGCTGACAAGTGTAGACCTTTTTTCCAACTGTTAAATAAATGAAAAGGATTTCAATGGTCCGAGGAGTGTGCTTTGGCTTTCCAGCAACTTAAGGAATATCTTTCTCGGCCGCCCATCATGTCTCAGTCGGAGCTCGATGAAATCTTGTTTGCATACCTAGTCGTAGCCATTCATGCAGTCAGCCTAGTTCTTATAAGGGACGACAACGGGGTACAAAGACCGGTTTATTATGTTAGCAAATCCTTGAATGAAGTTGAGGTACGTTATTTTCCTTTAGAGAAGGCAATCCTAGCTGTAGTCCATGCCACGCGGAAGCTTCCTCACTATTTTCAGTCCCACACCGTAGTGGTTTTGACTTAACTGCCCCTCAAGTCGGTGTTGCGAAGTGCTAACTATTCGGGGAGCGTAGCCAAGTGGGGAACTATTTTGGGAGCTTTTGATATCAAATACATGCCACGCACCTCGGTGAAGGGCCAGGTTCTTGCGAATTTGGTGGCAGAGTTCGCTGAACCATTGTTAGAAGAAACTACGAAGGAATCACGTATGAATGAAAACTCAGTTGGCATGATCACGGATAAAGGACCTCCGATTTGGAAAGTGTCCATTGATGGGGCAGCCAACCAGAGGGGGTCTGGTGTTGGACTTGTTTTGGTATCCCCTGAGGGAATTATTTTTGAAAAATCATTGAGATTAGCGTTCTCGGCCACTAATAACGAGGCCGAGTACGAAGCAGTCTTGGTTGGTATGTATATGGTACGAAAAATGGGGGGAAAGGAGGTTCATATGTTCTCGGATTCTCAGTTAGTTGTAGGACAAGTGATGGGGACCATGGAGGTTAGGGATTCAAAAATGCAAGAGTACCTGACCCAAGTCAAATGTTTACAATCCGAGTTTGACTCTTTCATCCTTTCTCATGTTTCTAGAAATGGAAACACATATGCGGACTCGTTGGCCACTTTGGCGACATCCTTAACTCAATGTTTGCCTAGGATTATTCTCGTTGAAGACTTGCTAAAACCAACTCTGACCACTGCAAGTGCCGTCCATATCCATCTTATAAGCCCTGGACCAAGCTGGATTGACCATGTGGTCTCTTTTCTAAAAAGTGATATTCTACCCGAGGACAAGTCTGAAGCAGATAAGATCCGTAGAAAGGCGTCTCATTTCTAGTTATTTAAGGACCAGAAGTTGTATAAACGCTCATTTTCTGGACTGTACTTGCTATGTGTACATCCTGAGGGAACGGAGGCACTTTTGGAAGAATTGCATGAGGGAATTTGCGGAAGTCATACTGGAGGAAAGTCCTTAGCTCATAGGGCTTTGACTCAAGAATATTGGTGGCCCAATATGCAGAGGGAAGCTCAAGACTATGCAAGAAAGTGTGACCAATGCCAAAGGTTCGCTCCCAACATTCATCAGCCTGGAGGTGTCCTTAATCCTTTGTCCAGTCCTTGGCCATTCGTTCAATGGGGACTGGATATAGTTGGGCCTTTTTCGAGGGTTGTGGGAAATAAAAGATGGCTACTCGTGGGAACCAATTACTTCACCAAATGGGTCGAAGCTGAGCCCTTAGCAAATATTAGGGATATCGACTCCAAGAAGTTTATATGGAAGAATATTATCACTAGATACTCCACCCCAGCTTATCCTCAGGGAAATGGGCAGGCCAAGGCCGTTAACAAAGTCACAGTCAGTAGACTCAAGAAGAGGCTGGATGACGCGAATGGTAGATTGGTAGAGGAGCTACCACATGTTTTATGGACGTATCAGACTACGCCGCGCAGATCCACTGGAGAAACACCATTTTCTATGACCTGTGGGGCCGAGGCAGTGATACCTTTAGAATCTAGTTTTCCCACGCTAAGAACGAGTTCTTTTAGCCCGAAAAATAATGATGGCCTCTTTGAAAAAAGCCTAGATCTGGTTGAGGAGCAACGAGAGGCCGCTATGGTCCAAATGACTTATTATCAGCAGAAGCTTAAACAAGGGTATGACACCCATGTGAAGCTAAGGCCCCTAGCGCCTTGGGATCTGGTGTTGAAGAAAGTTGTGGGTACTGCTAAAAACTCAGCATGGGGAAAGCTAGTACCAAATTGGGAAGGACCCTATTGGATCATCTCTGTAGCTGGCATAGGATCATATCGATTAGTTGATCTAGATGAAAAAATTGTACAACATCCCTGGAATGTAAACAACCTACGAAGGTATTATTATTAATAAAGAGTACTCTTATTGTTCGTTGTTCAAATTTTCGATATGTACTTAGGATTATCTCTTACAATTTCTAAGTATCAAACAGAAACTTGGACATGCATGGTCCTCAGACCACATACCTTATGGAAATTGATGTCTTATCATGTGTTAAACAGAACCTAAGTTATGTCGGGTCTACAGACCTTCTACTTTGGAGAAATTAACATTTCAAGTTACAATTTCTAAGTATCAAACAGAATCTTGGACATGCATGGTCCTTGGGTCACATGCCTTGTGGAAATTGATGTCTTATCATGTGTTAAATAGAACCTTAGTTATGTCGGGTCCACAGGCCTTCTACTTTGGGGAAATTAACATTTCAAGTTACAATTTCTAAGTATCAAACAAAATCTTGGACATGTATGGTCCTCGGGCCATATGCCTCGTGAAAATTGATGTCTTATCATGTGTTAAACAGAATCTTAGTTATGTCGGGTCCACAGACCTTATACTTTGGGAAAATTAACATTTTAAGTTACAATTTCTAGGTATCAAATAGAAACTTGGACATGCATGGTCCTCGGACCACATGCCTTGTGGAAATTAATGTCTTATCATGTGTTAAACAGAACCTTAGTTATGTCGGGTCCACAGGCCTTCTATTTTGGGGAAATTAACATTTCAAGTTACAATTTCTAAGTATCAAATAGAATCTTGGACATGTATGGTCCTTGGGCCACATGCCTTGTGAAAATTGATGTCTTATCATGTGTTAAACAGAACCTTAGTTATGTCGAGTCCACAGGCCTTCTACTTTGGAGAAATTAACATTTCAAGTTACAATTTCTAAGTATCAGACAGAAACTTGGACATGCATGGTCCTCGGACCACATGCCTTGTGGAAATTGATGTCTTATCATGTGTTAAACAGAACCTTAGTTATGTTGTGTCCATAAACCTTCTACTTTGGAGAAATTAACATTTCAAGTTACAATTTCTAAGTATCAAATAGAAACTTGGACATGCATGATCCTCGGACCACATGCCTTGTGAAAATTGATGTCTTATCATGTGTTAAACAGAACCTTGGTTATGTCGGGTCCATAGACTTTTTACTTTGGAAAAATTAACATTTAAAATTACAATTTGTAAGTATTAGATAAAAACTTAGACATGCATAACCCTCGGACTACATGCCTTGTAAAAATTGACATCCTACTTGCTGTAGAAAGGAAGTTTGGTTATGTCGGGTCCTTGAACCCTCAACTTTGAGAACATTAGCAAAAACCATATCACATTAGTGTTAAGGAGTTGAAGAAACACTTGGATTGCTTTATACCCCAAATTAAATTCTAAGTTAAGTTTTTTATTGTATATTGCTGTGTTACATATGTTATGCTCTTGAGGCATGATTTGCAAAGTGTATGCTAAGTATGTGTACTTTTATTTGAAGTCATGACAAATTGAAATATTGCAAGTAAAGTTAATTGTTTCATTCATTCATTTTTGTGCTGATAAGTATTTTTATACTGAAAAATTGGAAGTCAAATGACAATCAAACCAGACAGTTTTTCATTAATTTTTGTTAATGTACATTCAAGGAAAAAATTTAAAAATCTATTACATAACAAGAAGAGAAGTCCTAACTAGCCTAGACCCTAAGCCTTAGAAGGGGGGCTCTGCTCTGAAGTGCTGGCAGGCTCTGCTCTGAAGTGCTGGCAGCCTCTATGCATTTCAGCTCTATTTCGAATGAGGACTGGGCTTATTTTCCCTTATCTATTGCCATCAGTGGAGGGACATTGGGCTCGGCGCTTTGGCTTGTAGTCTTCTCGGTCCCATCACCCTGTTCCCTTTCTTTGTTGGAACTCTTAGGTTCTGTAGGAGTTGGAATGGGCTCTAGGATTATAGGAGGGAGCATGGAAGATGCTGTCTCAAGGGCAGGGGCGACAGGAGGAAGTTCTTCTATCACCTGGATGTCTAGGGGAGGCCAGATGTTTTCGGGCTTCCTTAGCTCGAAGTTGAGGGAATCTCTGCCATATTTAAGGCTTCCTTCCAAACTTGTTGGCAATACTCTCGACACAACCCGGCGAATTCCTCAGTTAGTTGGTTTTTTGTCGCCACTACCCCTTCTTTGTAAGCGACCTTCTTCGCGGCCTCCATGGAGTCCTTGAAGGTACGAGCCTCGTCCTTCATCCTAGCGAGCTCCTTCTTCAAGTCCGAGTTTTCCTGTTGAGCTTTGGATAACTCTTCATCCTTTTGACGAAGAAGCTTGCATTGCCCCTCTACCTGGGTCCTCATTGTCTTCAGGCTGGCCTCAGCACCGTCATTTTCCCTCTTTAGATCCACCAGCTGTGTGGTTAGCTTCTTATTCTGAGCAAGAGCTTGGCCTAAGGACTTCTCGGTCTCCTGCCTAAGCTCCAGTTCAAGTCCAGCCTTCTTCCGAGAATCTTCCACCCACTTCTCGGTAGCAAAGACTTCCTGGATGGCCTGTGATGAAATATCAAAATGAATGCACTATTAGAAACGCAAGTCTCAAGTACATAAGAATGTTTCTTACGATAAGGTGTAATGAAAAAATAAAGTGAGGATAAGACTCAAATACTTACCAAGGCCAAGTCCCTTTTTAGCGAAAGGAACAGATGCAGCTGGTTCATTTTGTCCAGGGCGTCCATGTCCTTGGGCAGAAGAAGGGGACCTTCCAAGGCGTCGGCCAGGTGGAGGGCATGGCCTTGTTGGAACGCCCTAATACTAGACTGGGAGGAGATTGGTGCCCCGTCTAGTTTAAGCTCGGGAGACCAGCTAGCCGGTGCACGTCATACCTCGGCAAGGTCCCTGTTCTCCTCGCTTTCCACTGAGGAGGCACGTCCCTTGCCCTTGCTAGGTTTTTGTTTTTGTTGTTGTTGTTGTTGTTGCTTCAACTTCTTCTGCATCTCCGCATTTGTCTCCTCGGCCTCGTTCTTCCTCTTTTTCTCCGCAACGGGAGGCTTAGGATCGGAGGGAGGAGGGGGTGGGGGCAAGGACGGAGGGACCTGTGACCCACATGTTCCCTTTTGAGAGACTTTCGCTCCCCTCTTGTGCATTAGTTGCAGCAAAGTGTCCATATCTTCTTCCTCTTCGGAGCTGGAGTCAGGCTGGGCAATCACCAGACCTTGTATCCCCAAAGTCTCAAAGAGCGCGTGTTACTCGTCTAAAAAAATGACAAGTGGATCACATCGAGGCCTTTCAATGAACACGAGTTGAAATTGGTTTATCTCCTCGTCCAGCGATTGGTGCAAGGACGCTTGCTTTTTTTAGACGGCAGTTGTCTGGGAGTGCGCCGAAAGAGGAATTGCAGCGATAGGACGTGTGTACAAAATGATGGAGGGATCGTCGGGGAGTTCGCGGTTGGAAAGGAAGCTGGGTTTTGCCACGTCTATCCTTCTGCGTCGCTTATCTCCCGCAATGATCGTGTTATCAATTTCTTGGAAGTCCACTGATATGGGGTTGTATCCCAGTATCAGGTGGGCAACTCTCACTTGTAGGTCCTCACTGACGAATACTTCAGAGCGGAGGACACTGTTCAAATCAGCAACGTTGCAAAGGCTAAGATGTGGGCGTATGTGTTGTTTATCTGTGAGAAAAAGCATCCGAGAAGACGAGCATGGTCAGAGCAGTGATTAACGTCAAGACAAGAAGTAATAATGTGCAATAAAAATGAAAAACGGTAAAGGCAACAGGACTGAATCATGGGTTAAGAAATTTAACTCTTAAGGAGTCACACTTGGCTCTCCTCATTCGACTGGGCAATGAGGACTGTCATACCAGTTTCCTGAGACGATGAGGTAGTCGTCCTTCATGCCTTTGTTGGATTTAGGAAGACAGAAAATCGATCTAACTATGCTAGACCGGGATTTAATGTAATATCTTACATTTTTGAGTTTATGGCACTCATACGTATAGGTAACGTTATGTCATATGAGGTTCAGACATATTTGCTTGTTTAGAGCATTGATACTACCTAAAACTCTAAACACATTTGGTGTGCATTGATCTGGGCATATTCTATGGTTGCGAAGGTATTCACCGGTCACGTTTTTCATGGGAAGGGTCATCCCACCTTCTATGAAGGCAATCATGGGAATGATGACTTCTCTCTCTCTCCTAGCGTTACCTACGGCTTCTACTGGGCAATATCTTAAGCCTATATCATCGGAAATTTGGTATTTGGCCCTAAAACCCTCCATGCCGGCGTCAGTATCTACCAAACACTTAAATCTACCCATTTGGAAGAAGCAAAAATGAGAGTTTAAAGGAGAAAAGAAGTTTAGATGGTGGCCGAGGACAGAAGTCGAGAAGGAATGAGTAAAGAAAGTAAGAACTTACGAGAGTTGGTTATGTGATTCTTCACGAGCTTCTGGAGAGAAAAGGTAATGATTGACACTTAGATACGATAAATTTCTGAAGAAATGAATGAAGGCGCGGATTCCTAGGTGTTTTGACGTGCGAGAGGCGGCCTCGAAATTAAAATTGTCCTGCTCAAATTTTTAGAGCTAATCTGGGCCGTTGGATGCACATCCCACTGTCGAACGTAGGGAACAAGATGTAACTTGCGGTCATAAATGCGCGCGTTCCGGGTTTCGAACCGTTAGAGGAGTTTTCAGGGAACGAAAAGGACCTCTACACGTGTGGCGGTTTACAAAGTGTGTGGAAGATGTGCTGTTTGGTTCAAAACTCTATTTCTCTCCTCGGATGGGAGGGGAAAAATAAAGTTTTGAGGGGCTATTATGGGGGTAAAAGCTCTTGAATGAACATTTGGGCTTGATTGGCTAGTACCAGTTTGTTTTAATTAGGGTCTCTAGGCCCACAAGTCAGTCCGCACTGTGAAGGTCCGAGAAGTTGTCCGACGAGGAGTGTCTCCTCGGACAGGCTTGGCAATGACCCTGAGACTTGCTAAATGGGTTAGAGGCAGGATTTTGGAAAAACTGATGGGTAAAGGGGTGACCCAAATACCCTTTAGAAGTAAGGATGTGTGAGAAATATCTGAGGAAAAAGCTGCTACCACCACATTAAAGGCCCTGCATCTACCTCCTTGGCCACACTAATGGGGAAATGACCTCTGAACAGTAGAATTCAACATTCCTGCTATTATTTGAAGACTTCAAGAAGAAGGTGGATGAGACAAGTATCTAAGGGGGAAGATTAATATGACACGTGGATGAATTAGTGAAGGAGAATAAGTATATAAGGAAACGAGAGAGGAAAGAGAAGGGGACCAACCCCCTTAGCTAAAAAGAACTAAGAATTGTAAACTTTGGCATAGAAGGGGAATATTTATACAAATTGTTCTCGGTTTACGTCTGAGGAGGTCTTTTTGTCATAACTGTTTATCATTTGCACAGATTGTGACACTCTAGCCTGTTAATTGAATTTCCAACATCCTGAACCTATGTTTTAAATCCATACTCTACAAATTTAATTGTATAAGGCTCAGTGGGTCTAAGTCCATCACCTACTTTTGGGTCCGAGTATAATTGTGCGCTTATATTATTCGTAACAAATGATTCAATATATCTATGTAGCATGGGTTGTAAAATTTATTTATTTTTGACATGTGACTCATTGGTTACTAACATAGTTTCAATGATTTAAATTTATTTTATTTATTATATAATTAATATATTCTTAATTTGCATTTAATATTAAATAAAGTAAAACAAGTAACATCACAATTGTTAAAGACTGTCACATCCTCCTTGGGCAAGACTCAGAATTAAAAAACGTAAACATTAGGGCGAAAACAGTAAAAAGCAATAAAAGAGTAATAGAACTACAGAAGAAGAATAAAAACAAGAAGAAATTCAAAGAGTTGAATTCAAAGCCTGGAAAAAGCCGACAGAGAGAGAGAGAGAGAGCAGAGAGTGAATGCTAAAGAGTCCACCGCATCAGCCAAAAAAAAACCTGCAAAATATGAGCCAGCTAGCTTAAGCTACTTCCCCCCCCCCTCTCCCTTTCTCTCTTCAGCGAGTCTCTGTCTCTCTCTGTCTCTCTTTCGCTCTAACTGTAACATCGTTTTTGAAAATGAAGTACACACAACTTATGAAAAAGGATATAACAACACTTAACTAACACAGTAAATGCGGGCGTTCTCTACCGTTTTCCTTTCCTTCCCGATTCCCTTCCCTCTCTCTTTCTCTCTCGATCAATCACAATCACAATCACTTCGTCTTTTCCTTTCCCTCCCTCTGTCTTCTTCTTCTTTTCCCACACCATTGCCCAAGCTTGACCGTTCTGTAATTTCCGCGTACTACTCTTCTGATTCGCCACTCTCTTATTCTCTTTTTTGTTTTATTCACCGTTTGATTCCTCAGATCTGATTTCCACTTTCAAACTCTTCGGTTTTTAGCTTCTTCTTCTTCTTTTTATTTTTTTTTACTATTATATTATATTATTAGGGTTTCTCGTTGGCCATCCAAGCTTGTTCTGTATAAAACGGTGGCGTTTTTTTGGATGTGAGACTGAGAGAGAGTGAGAAAAAATGGAGGCGAGAATGAAGAAGTACAGGAGAGAAGTGAGTCCAGAGAGATCAAAAGTTTGGACGGAAAAGTCGCCCAAGTACCAACAGAATCCCCGGAGCGTCAAAGTCGCCGTCGTTTACTATCTCTGCCGTAACCGCCAGCTCGAACACCCTCATTTCATGGAAGTTCCTCTCTCTTCCTCCGATGGACTTTTCTTGAGAGGTACCTTAAAACGCCGTCGTTTCACTCTCTCATATTCCCTCTAATTTTGTTCAGCTTTTTGAATTTTTTTATTTGATTTTTGTTTTGGTAGATGTGATTGATAGGCTTAATGTTCTGAGAGGAAGAGGCATGGCTTCTATGTATTCTTGGTCTTGTAAGAGGTAAGAAAAAAAAAAAAAAATTTAGTTGACTCTGTTTGGATGCTAAGAAAATAATGGAAATGGAATTTGAATATTAGTCAGTATGATATTTGGTTTTTATATATATTATATTGTTGTATATGCCAAATGCAGAAGCTACAAAAATGGATTTGTGTGGCATGATCTCAGTGAAGATGATCGGATTCTTCCGGCTCACGGGAACGAATATGTTCTCAAAGGCTCCGAGCTCTTTGATGAATCTAACTCTGGTAATAGGAGAGAAATTGCTTAATGTATATGCTAATTAGAGAAAATGAATTAAGAAATCTGAAATCTAGAGTTTTTTTGTTTTGTTTTTTGGGTTCATTGCAGAGCGATTTAGTCCCATTGCAAATATAAAAATGCAGAGTTTGAAACAATTACCAGAGCCCGTGTCGTCTAGAATTCATGATGACTCGTCTTCTTCTTCTAGTATGAATGGGAAGGAGACAAAGCATTCCCAAGAGGATGAGCTATCTCCTCCGGTTCAATTACCCGATTCGTCTAGTGTGTCTCCGGAGTCTAGAGTTGGAAAGAATTCTTTGTGGGGTGGTTCTCTGAGCTTGACGGAGTATAAGGTTTATAAGGGTGATGGTTTGGCTGATGCAGCCACGCAGACTGAGGAAAATGTAAGCAGAAGTAAGAACCGAGAGACTTGTATAAGAGGTGTTTCGACTGATGATGGGTCAGTAGAACCTGAATGTAGTGATGCTTATCGAAATCAGGTTTCACGTGCCAAAGAGAATTCTGAGATCTGTAGGGAATCATTTTCACCTCCTCCGTCTACCTCTAGTGCGTCTTCATCTGGGGGCAAGACGGAAACTTTAGAATCATTGATTAGAGCAGATGTTAGTAAAATCAACAGTTTTAGGATTCTTGAAGAGGAAGATATAAGAATGCCGGCCAATGCAAGGCTAAAGCCTTCAAATGTGTTCATGCAGTTGATCTCATGCGGGTCAATATCAGTGAAGGACCACAGTTTTGGCTTGATTCCAACCTATAAGCCCAGGTTTTCCCATTCAAAATTTCCCTCCCCATTGTTCTCTACTTCATTAGTGTTGGGGGAGCTTGATTGCTTGTCAGAGAATCCAAGGCTGATGGGCATTAGGTTGGAAGACAAAGAATATTTTAGCGGGAGCTTGATTGAGACCAAAATGCTTAAGGAAGAAGGAGAAGGAGTTAATTCTCTGA